>NC_082395.1:22478794-22543445 GCF_031168955.1 Gadus macrocephalus | reverse complement strand
CAAGAATCAGACCAATGTTATCTGTAGTGGATGCAGAGACACTGATTCATGCGTTTGTCTCGTCAAGACTTGACTATTGCAATGCACTGTTCTCGGGATTTCCGAACTCTACTACAAAGAGTCTACAGCTGGTACACAATGCGGCAGCTAGATTGCTGACCGGAACGAGAAAGTTTGATCATATTACACCTATTATCGCCTCTCTACACTGGCTACCAATAACTTTCAGATCAGACTTTAAGGTGCTATTGCTAACCTATAAAGCCTTGCATGGACTATCTCCATCGTACCTGAAGGACCTGATCATTCCTTATAGTCCTTCTCGGTCTCTCCGGTCTTCGGGAGCCGGCCTTCTTTCATTGCCGAAGGTTAAAAAGAAATCGGCTGGACAGAGAGCGTTTGCCTATCGAGCCCCCTTTCTATGGAATAGGCTGCCATCAGCGATCAGGGAAGCTGACTCTGTGGAGCTATTCAAGGGGAAGCTCAAAACGCATCTCTACAATCTTGCATTTGGAGTGTGAATACAACAGATGCGTAGTGAAGACTACTCTGTTTGCTTGTGCTTTTGTTATAACATTATACATTCCCACTATGTACTTTTTCCGTTCTAATTCACTATTCTGTCTGTTCTAGCGTGTTGCGGGTGCTGGACTGGATGCCTGGACTCTCCTCATGGATAACCAGCCAGAACCCCATCACCATTGTTTTTTATATGTTGTGCATGTATTTACCTGTGTGTCAATTGTGGCACCCATTGCACTCCTGACCATCCCTGGAAGAAGGGATCCCCTACACTGCGTTTCTTCTCAAGATTTCTTCCTTGCTGATTCAAGGGAGTTTTTTCTTGCCCGTGTGGGGGCATGGGTAAAGGGGGGTGTCACAAATATTTGGCCTGTTAAGCCCTTTGAGACAGTTTCTCAGTGAGTGCTGGTCTCCGCCAGGGCTGTGCCTTGTCACCAATCCTGTTTGTGATATACATGGACAGGATATCGAGGCGTAGTCGTGGTGGGGAGGGGTTGCAGTTCGGTGGTCTGAGGATCTCGTCACTGCTTTTTGCAGATGATGTGGTCCTCATTGGATCATCGGCCTGTGACCTTCAGCACTCACTGGATCGGCTGGCGGCCGAGTGTGAATCGGCTGGGATGAGGATCAGCACCGCTAAATCTGAGGCCATGACTCTTAGCAGGAAACCGGTGGATTGCTTACTCCGGGTAGGAAATGAGTCCTTAGCCCAAGTGAAGGAGTTCAAGTACCTCGGGGTCTTGTTCGCGAGTGAGGGTACTATGGAGCGTGAGATTGGCCGGAGAATCGGAGCAGCGGGGGCGGTATTGCGTTCGCTTTACCGCACCGTTGTAACGAAAAGAGAGCTGAGCCGCAAGGCAAAGCTCTCGATCTACCGGTCGATCTTCGTTCCTATCCTCACCTATGGTCATGAGGGCTGGGTGATGACCGAAAGGACGAGATCGCGGGTACAAGCGGCCGAGATGAGTTTTCTCAGAAGGGTGGCTGGCGTCTCCCTTAGGGATAGGGTGAGAAGCTCAGCCATCCGTGAGGAACTCGGATTAGAGCCGCTGCTCCTTTACTTAGAAAGGAGTCAGCTGAGGTGGTTCGGGCATCTGGTAAGGATGCCCACTGGGCGCCTTCCTTGGGAGGTGTTTCAGGCACGTCCAGTGGGGAGGAGACCTCGGGGAAGACCCAGGACTAGGTGGAGAGATTATATCTCAACACTGGCCTGGGAACGCCTCGGGATCCCCCCGTCAGAGCTGGTCAATGTGGCCCGGGAAAGGGACGTCTGGGGCCCCCTGCTTGAGCTGCTCCCCCCGCGACCCGACCCCGGATAAGCGGATGAGGATGAGGATGAGGATGAGGATGAGGATGAAGCCCTTTGAGACTGTAATGGTGATTAAGGGCTATACAAATAAAATTGAATTGAATTGAATTGAATTGGGGGACCACGACATGGAGGAGAAAGGGATTGTTGGCGGCGAATGTCTCCCGCTTGAGCCCCGCTGAGGGACCACCGCCGGAGGCGGAGGTGCCTAAGCGCTGCCCGGAAACAATCCCATTCTCCTCCTTGTCGCGGTTCAGTCTACTTCACATTGATGTGGACGTTGAAGAACCAGGAACGTCGGAGAACCCAACGCGGTCGTTTGAGATTCATAATATCGGCTCACACAGCTTTTGGCCGTGATAATGTATATTATATGATATAGATATCTATCTAGGCTTAATGATAATATTTAGATATAGAGCTCCAGGACTCCCATGTGTTCTAGAATATTAACAGAACACGGCTAATGGCTGTGTGCGCCTCGCCATTGCGATACATCCACTGTAAACAGAGCGCGTGGTACCGTGGCTGCAAGCTGCTCAGGGCCACACCCCCACCCTCCTCCTTGACCCGCCTCGCTCCTCCTCATTTGCATTATAGCTACAGACACCAAAACAGCACATTTGGGGGAAGCTCAATGTGCGACTGGCTCGGAGTGGCTGTAACTCTGCACCACGGCTGAATTTCGGGAACGTCTTTGAATACTGTGTTAGTTGCCCACTAATACCTATATTAAAGAATACATAAAATAGCATGTCATGGGAACTTTAACATACTTAACATACTTAAAAACAAACAATTAATGAAAACAATGATATTGATTGATACACACTTTCGGATTTTTCTAATGATTAATGAAGAGAATGTGAAACATATATAATGCAATCTGAATTAAATTGAATCAGAGAGAATCCACTTAATCCTGCAACAGGGATGTCTTTTGCTCCATGCTTTGAACTTGTTGACCCTGACACTCTCAGGGGTGTAGCTCAGAATTTTCAGGGCTTCCTGTCCAAGGCTAAGATGGACTGCTGGTCCAACACTAACATATGTTATCATTGTCTGGATGGACCCTCTCAGACTACTTCCCAGGCTGTCTAAAAGGTGTGGTAATGGTCTGCCATTACAGGGCTGATTCTAGAAGTAAGCTACATAGTTTAGGTTTATAGTTGAGTACATTCATTCTTTCTAACTTACTTTTATTCTGACAGTGTGGTGCAGTTTATCAATGATGGCTGACGAATCCTTAATTAAAAAATGCCATAATTCAAATGTAGACTTCAACCTGGTTTCAGACAAAGAGTTTGACAAGTTGTACTAAATGCACCTGTGTGTTACCGGGCCTTTCTGATAATTATACAGAATTGAAGGGTGTCATTTTCACTCCATATTCGCTATTTAGCTTGAAAAAGTACCCCAAAAAAAGAAAGAAAGCAACCGAATAGTTGTGAATTATGTGGAAATGATGAGACTAGCGGCAGGCTGTCGTCATTCAGAGTCCCCCTGGGCGGGTGTGAAACCATATCAATCAAATGTGTGTGTCTTGATCTGATAATGGATCGGATTAAGCCCAAAGTGGAATTACAATGTCAGAGAAATTGGCGTGTTCAAACAGTCGTAAATGGCATTGACCCAGACGGGTCCCTCTTCAGTTCAGCTCTCTGCTGGGATCTCTCAGGGGAAGACATGATATGAATATGAAAGCCCTTCAGATCCAATCTGCATGGATCCCTTCTGCTCCACAGAAAGGAGAGGACAAAAAGGCCCCCGGCTTTGCCCCCGACCTCAATATGACCCAGTGTGGATTGTTACACAGGAACGCTTTACCTTCTTAAAATCATACCCCTCAAACAGACATCTGGAAGAGAATCATCCATGGGCACGCAAGCACACACACACACACACATGCACACACACACACACACACCACACACACACACACACACACACACACACATGCACACACACACACACACACACACACACACACACACACACACACACACACACACACACACACACACACACAGACACACACACACACACACACACACACACACACACACAGACAAATGCACACACACACCCACACCCACCACACTACCGCACACACAGAATTACTCATAAACACACACACGCACGCACACACATGTAACACTTTACACACACAGACACAAACACACACACACACACACACTCACACACACACACACACACACACACACACACACACACACACACACACACACACACACACACACACACACACACACATACACACACACACACCAGCACACACACACACATGCAGATAAATGCACGCACACACACCAACACCCACCACATACCCGCACACACACACACCACATAACCGCACACATACATCAACTTCGCATATACAAATACACACACACACACAACCACACATGCACACCACACATATAACACCATACACACATAAAGACATACCTGAACACACATAAACGTATTCAATACCCCCACACAAACACACATACACACACCACACGCCCGCACAATCACATCAAATGATCATATCAGAATCAGAATCAGAATCTCTTTATTGTCATTGCACAAAGTGCAACGAAATTGGGGAAGAGGCTCAAAAAGGCTGTTACACACATAAAGTCCTCATACACACACACAGACACACACGTCCCAAAGACGTGAGAGCAGCGATAACAATGAGGAGAAAACAAAGGTCTGTGTGCAAACGGTAGCGGCTGAGGGCTGACGTGAGGCTGCTCGCTGGAGGAGCCGTACCCTTGTGCAGACCCTCACTGTTCCCCCAAACCATCACACAGGAAACCCAGCACAATCACATTCCACCAGGAATAAAACAAAACCAGAGAGAATCAACAAGGTGTCTTCTGGTGTGACGAGGAAGCGGGAACAATGAGATTACGGAGCCGCCCTGAACTCGGTCTAGGCACCGGGATCCACCCTGGAGGAGACCAGGGGTGCATCCACAGTCTGCCAGTGGAGGTGTGTGTGAGGGAGCGCGAGAGAGAGAGAGAGAGAGAGAGAGAGAGAGAGAGAGAGAGAGAGAGAGAGAGAGAGAGAGAGAGAGAGAGAGATGGATTGTGTGTATGTGTGTGTGTGTGTGTGTGTGTGTGTGTGTGTGTGTGTGTGTGTGTGTGTGTGTGTGTGTGTGTGTGTGTGTGTGTGTGTGTGTGTGTGTGTGTGTGTGTGTGTGTGTGTGTGTGTGTGTTATGTCTAATTGGGGTTCTGAGGAGTGAAAGAGATATGTCCAGTATCGGCAATAAATCCCATAGCAGGCTCCAGGTTTGGCCTGGTGTGATGCATACCCCTAACAGTTTATTCAGGAACTCTGTTCAGGTCATTAATCTACGAGCTACAACACGGCCTTCATGTCTCACTTCGAATGGCCTTACTCATCAGGTGTTCAGGAAAGCACTACAGGGCCACCAACTGATGTTATTCAATCCAAAACATGAACTTTATTTCAGGTGGAAATTAAATCTTCCCCTTATGCTGTGTTCTAGGCTCATTCACTCGAATTAAGTCGTATCAAAATTCAATATTTAAATTGCACAACGATCTCACAGGTGTTATCTTTATTTTGGTAACAGGGTTACATATTACAGCCCTTGCAGTTGTGGAGATATGCTCTATTTACTTTGGGTTTGTTATTTTCCGAAAGAAACTCAAAAATATGCCTGGTGATATTATTAGTGTTGTAGAAGCTATGTTTACATTGAATACTACTGACCTCAGTACGGTGCATCTTACTTTCCTCCCTGACCCACCACCGGTAGTTACAGACCTCCTATCTGAACAAGGTGGCTTTCACCACGGGTAAACATGTATTTTGCGACTACATGCTTAACGGTGAGATGTTGTGTTAGTTAGTATTGTGTGTTGAGCTATTAAAGAAAATGTCTAAAGGAAAAGCCAAAGGTCAAAGCATGAACGTTCAGCGTGTCTTTCACTTTCGGAGCGCTATTCAGAACACATGCTCATCATGTTTGGGTTAGCGCAGCTCGCTCTGAAATGGAAGCAGTTGATCAGAGCATCAATTAGAAGCACCGGCTGTCGGGGCTGACCTTTACCTCCTGACTCCACCGTGAGTCCCGCTATCCGATTAACACACTCACACAGATACACACTCACACACACATCCAGGCACAAAAACGTATGCATGCACACGCACACGCACACAAGGACTCACCCATGCATTAGGTGCACACGCTCACACACACAAATAAAACACAAATGCGCACACACAACGACTTGCACAAGCACAAATGTGTACCCACACACACACACACACACACACACAAACACACACACATTTGTCTGAGGTCCGTGCATGGTCCTGCTCAGCCATGGACGCTGCTCGCTGGTTCTCTCGCTCTTTGGACCTGTGGAGAGAAAATGTGATTAGGGATCGTATCGCCCACAATCCTCAGAGACAGGATCACCCCCAGGCAGGACGCAATGGATACAGCAAGACAGAGGAGGAGGCGAGAGAGAGATAGTGTAGAGAGAGGGAGGGAGGGAGAGAGCGAGCGAGTGAGAGAGAGAGAGAGTGGGAGAGAGAGGGAGGGAGAGAGAGAGAGATAGAGAGAGAGAGCGAGAGAGAGAGAGAGAGAGGGAGAGAGAGAGAGAGAGAGAGAGAGAGAGAGAGAGAGAGAGGGAGAGAGAGAGAGAGAGAGAGAGAGCGAGAGAGAGAGAGAGAGAGAGAGAGAGAGAGATAGAGAGAGAGAGGGAAAGGAGAGAGAGATAGAGAGCGATAGAGAGAGACGGGAAGTGAGAGAGAGAGAGAGTGGGAGAGAGAGAGAGAGAGAGAGAGGGAAAGAGAGAGAGAGGTATAGCAAGATTGGGATATGGGAGAGAGAGAGAGAGAGAGAGAGAGAGAGAGGGAGACACATCAGACAGACAGACAGACAGACAGACAGACAGACAGACAGACAGACAGACAGAGAGAGAGAGAGAGAGAGAGGGAAACACATCAGACAGACAGACAGACAGACAGACAGAAAGACAGACAGACAGACAGACAGACAGACAGACAGGTAGGGGCAGCGGAGGAGAGACAGATCTGCGGTGGGTGAGCGAGGATAAACAAGGGCTGCCGCGGCGGTGTGGCCCTAATTGATTCTTTGCCATCTCATCAATTGTGATTAACATTAAAGCGGGCCCCGCACGTTGTTAAAGGTTAAAACAAATTGAAGGTGGACATTACAGCTGGTAATAGCTGTCTAACAGCAGGCTTTTAATGAAGCGCCCCAGTCTGCATCATTCATCTGGAGGACCGGCAGCCCGCGTACTGTAGCTGTGTGTGCGTGTGTGTATGTGTGTGTGTGTGTGTGTGTGTGTTTGTATGTGTGTGGTTGCGTGTTTGTGTATGTGTGTTTGTGTATGTATGTGTATATGCGTGTGTGTATGCATGTTTGTGTATGTGTTGGGGGACGCGTGTGTGTACTTTTTAGACTTTGGTGCGAGTTCATGCACTCAGACTTCATGGCAGTTGCTGGGTCAACGACCAGCTAAACACAAGATGATGGATGCAGAGTAAGTAGTAGGCCTGTTCACCTTGCATCGGGACATTGAATCATAACAAAGGGTTTCCAATGATGATTCCAATGATGCCAGTTATGATAATGAGCACATTCCAACTCAACTGATATATGCGTCCAAAATAGTTCGACATATCTAAAAGTAATTCCAAAGTTAATATTTTATATGTTTCAAGCTTGATTCTGTATGATTCAGTGTGATAGAAAACCAGATGCACATATAGCTATAACATAGAATTCTAAATATAACATAAACAACCCTTACCCCATACAATATCAGTGGTTTTATGAAGGCCTTTAAGAGCAATGATTACATCATGCTTTTATTACCGAAGGATGGTTAGTTGTTGAACTGTAATTCTTACATATCTATATCATGCAAGACTTTGTGTGATAATGAATAATCACACCACATTCCAATACTTTGATGAAAAGGAGAGATATCTGGGGGTATTTTATAGGGAGTGGAAAGTGGGGAGTAAAACTGGGAGAAGTATGAAAATATGTTTGCAGTGAAATTTGTTTTCCGAACAAAACAAAATAATAGAGACCAGGACTTTGACAAAGAGCATTTTATTGCGGTTAGAAAAACTACAAAAAAAAACGACATTGGCCCGACAGTTATCTTAGGGGTCCTCTTTAAGTGTGTTACAGATACAAATGACCTGCTAAACTCTAATTTACACAGGAGTGTGAAAATTCCACGATCGATCTTTTCTTACCGGCAAGAAATAGATCAGGGACATGAGAGGATGCATGGGCATCAACCAATGCTCATATATACAAATGTTCGACAACTATGATCCACGCACAAACATATGCACTCAGACACAGATGACTGGCGACACCTGGTGGCGGTTTACAGAACTGAAGATGGAGGGGGCTTTCATTTATGCATACATTTCAAGCCTCATTAAAACCAATTACAAACTCGCCCAAACTCCTGTAACAAGTTTCCCCCTGCGGTGACACATACACAAGAGGAGAGAGCTAAAAATGGTCTGCTTGTTTTTCATTGCAGAAAGCAAACTTTTGCTGTGTTAACAAAAAAATAAAAGAATCACATAATTGCCTTGCAACCCGCTAAATTAATAGCAATGCTGCGAGTTAATCTAAAACCAGAGCCCCGTGGAACATGCAAAACAAGCAGCTCTGCCTTTTTGCTCACAAATTGCCCTATTTTCAGACGCTGTTCTGCGTTTGTAGCTGTAAAGCCAGCGCGCACTTCTGCTGCCTCAGCGAATAACTCCTCGGTAGAAATGCAAATAGAAACACATGCAAAACAAAACCTTTAGCTAATTATACAGCCGTCTAACAAGGTCTGTCTCCCTGAGCACGGGAAGAGGAACGAAGCGCAGAGTTCACAGCGTGTGCGCTCTCTCCCTCTGCAGATGTAGCATTAACAAGGTCCCCAGCGGGGCTGTGCCTGATTGGCTATACCTTAATAAAGCACATGCTAATTAATCCGCTGCTTAAAAAGAAGAGGATGCTTACATACATACAAATATTTGGCAATGTTTTTTTTGTTTTATTTGTCTCTCTCGGTTATCTACACAGGATTGTAGCGTCCACCAAGCTTTAGCGGTGAATGTCATAGATGCAAACCAACGACAGTGGCTGAAGTGGTATATTAATATGTAAATATATGAACAGTATATATTATGTATACGTAGATATATATTGTGCTGGTGAAGTTTAAAAAGAAAAGATGGACTTGAACAGGGAAGATGTGGAGATGGACTCATTGTGACCGACACGTAACGTGAGGTGTAGTGCACTAGACACATCGCTGTGTGAACACACACACACACACACACACACACACACACACACACACGCACACACGCACACACACACACACACACACACACACACACACACACACACACACACACACACACACCCTCAGGACACCCCTAGCCTGAATGTAGCATGATAGCATGAATACATGCTATCATGATAGCATGAATACATGCTATCATCATCATTATTATTATTATTGTGTCACCTCTACCACCCTCTCCCCATTGAAGTGGTGTTCTCTTAGTGAGGGAGAAATAAAAACCCCACGAGGAGCCCTATGGAGAGCTGCTCGTTGGGCAGTGGCTCGGACTAATCTCTCAAAGGCACTACAAAAACAAATGAGGATACAGAGACTCTCGCTCTGGAAACACTTAAGAAAGAGCAGCGCGTGACATCCCCCCAGGATGTGCGAGCGACCGTCCACTTGGCCTCTTTGTGTTCACACCATCCCAGTCGTCCCGAAACGTTTTTACAAAAGCTAAAATGTCAAGAATGAATTAGTGCAAAGGGACCGGTTTGGTGTGTGTGTGTTTGGGTGTGTGTGTGTGGGGGGGGTATGTGCGTCTGTGCGTGTAAATGTGCATGTCTGCGTGTGACTCGTCGGTGAGCGATGTCACGCGTTGGGTTCTCCAGAGTCCCAGAGTTTCCGAGCTCAGTCGTCCTTCTTGTCCGAGGCGCTGTCGGAGCCCTGGTCGGCCGGGCCGGGCCCCTGGAGGAGGGCCTCCTCCAGGGGCCACTCGGGCCCCTCGTCCCCGGAGACCTTCAGGGCCTGGTAGCGCTGCAGCTCCAGGTAGGTGGTGAACAGCTTGGCGTACTCCGGGTGTGTCAGGGCGAACGCCTCGAACTCCGCTGGCAGGGACACAAACACGATGTTGTGGTAAATGGACTGCATTTATACAGCGCTTTACTGACCAGTGACCCCTAAAAGCGCTTTACACTAATGCAAACATTCACCCATTTGTGCACATATGAACACGGTTAACCATGCAAACCGACAGCCAGCTCGTCTGGTACTTTTTTTATTTTACTCTAAATCTAATTAAACAGCCTTAGTGAGAGACTAAACTGAGAGAGAGACTAGACTGTATTAAGAACCCATTAGATAAACCGTTCTCACTTTAGTTACGACCGTACTTTACATCAACCAAGACTCCAGATATAGCCTCCTATTGTCTTACAGAATTATAATCCCGGCCCAGCTCTCTTTACCCTAAACCTCTCATCCGTACTGTATAACATACAAACAAGGTTTTAAATCATACACAACTACTGACTGAGTCTATGATACAAACATCAAATGAAACCCAGAATGGCCACAATCTCATCTCCGATGGCCGGCATCCGTCAGCCCGGAGCGGGATGGAGGATCCTCCACCCGATCTGATAAGCGGACCCCACCCGGCCAGAAGCAGGCCTGCACTGACCGAACGTGATGAATCCCGAGGCGTCGGCGTCGATCTCTTTGAAGAGCTTTGTCATGTTCAGGTCGGACACGCCCAGCGCCGAACGCAGCAGCGCTGAGAACTCCAGCCGCGTGATTCGCTGGTCCTCGTCCGTGTCGAACAGCTGGGATTGGAGGAGGACAAGGAGGAAGGGAAGGGTGTTGGGATTATAAAGCATGGAGGGGGGTCCTATGTCACACTGCTCACAGACACAGAGGGGGAGAGAGAGAGAGGCAGAGAGAGAGAAGGGCAGAGAGGGGAGAGAGATAGAGAGGGAGAGATAGAGAAAGAGAGAGAAAGAGAGAGAGAGAGAGAGAGAGAGAGAGAGAGAGAGAGAGAGAGAGAGAGAGGGAGAGAGATAGAGAGGGAGAGAGAGAGAGAGAGATAGAGAGGGAGAGAGATAGAGAGAGAGAGAGAGAGAGAGAGAGAGAGAGAGAGAGAGAGAGAGAGAGAGAGAGAGAGAGAGAGAGAGGGAGAGAGATAGAGAGAGAGAGGGGAGAGAGGAGAGAGAGAGAGAGGGAGAGAGAGAGGAGAGAGAGAGAGGAGAGAGAGAGAGAGAGAGAGAGAGAGAGAGAGAGAGAGAGAGAGAGAGAGAGACAGAGAGGGAGAGAGATATAGAGGGAGAGAGAGAGAGAGAGAGAGAGAGAGAGAGAGAGAGAGAGAGAGAGATGACAGAGATGAGTGGAAATGGAATGTGTGTGTGGAATGGGGGATAAGAGAGAGAGAGAGAGAGAGAGAGAGAGAGAGAGAGAGAGAGAGAGAGCATTTCTTTTGAATAGTGTAGAGACTACTTAAATTAATGACATCACCAGAAAACAAACAGCGGAAGAATCATGAAAAATTACAAACAAACAAGTGAATCCAACACTGTTCCTTGGGTCTAAACTGATGAAAAGGCTCAGAGTGACGTGGCCGGTGTCGGAGTATGCAAACAAAGACAGGAGCACATTGTTGACGTGACCTTATAGCTGGAGTCTGAGAATGCTTTCCCTGTTCCTCTGGACTGGGTTAGCATACGCCGCGGCGCTGTTCCAGCACTCACAATCACATCTGTTACTTTCATTTGAGAGTCAGTCTCTTGAGTGTTAAAATAACACTTTACTGTGGTCAGATATTAAGACCAACGCCATTATAACCAAGTAGAATTTAAATTGAGATATGGATTTCTCAATTGTACTTCTAAATTAAAATAAAATGGCTGAAAGAATTTTTTTTCTGTCTGTTGTTTTCCTCTCAAAATGGGAGAATATCCTGCTTGAGTTATAACAACCAAATAATTTATCACCACATTATTTCACTTGGTAAATATAAAGTTTGTGAGATGCAAATTTCTTGCCCGGACACGCAGAGGGAAACACACACACACATACACACACACACACACACACATACACACACACACACACACACACACGGACATGCACACACAGAGACACACACACACACAGGGACACACACACAGGTCTATCTACTCAGTCCATGAAGAGGGTCCAGCTCACCTTGAAGGCCATGCGGAGAACGTCCTCCGTGTTGGCCGGGCGGCAGAGCATGGTCACGCCGATGACGTACTCCCTGAAGTCGATGGTGCCGTCGCCGTCCTGCACAGGGTCAAAGGTCAACACAAGCTATGAGCTGAGCGAGAGAGAGAAAGGGGGAAAGGGAGAGAGACACTTACAGAGATACAGAGACATGGTGAGGCATGTGGGTGGATGTGCTGTTGTTTATACTGTCTGTCTGTAAAAGGTCAAGGGGTAGGAGTACTCGAACGCTCACATCGATCACACAAAAAAAAGTGTTTGCTTATTTAACAGCAATTCTGCTTGCAATACTGCAAAGTTACCCAAAAAACATACCCTTCATTTTTTGTGTACAACAATTGTTTTGTGGAGAAGCCAAACTGCAGTAAAATAAGCCTCTACCATCCATATCATGATACATATTTGGATGTGCAGATGGCAAAGTTGAAGTCTGTATCTTCATACGCAAAAAATATGTACACACACACACACACACACACACACACACACACACACACACACACACACACACACCCTCCCAGCCTCTTCGGCTCCTCACCCGGTCAAACAGAGCGAACAGCTCCTCCAGCGCCGGGGTGATGGGCAGCTTTAGGAAGCGGGCGAACTCCTGGATGGAGATGCGGCCCCCTTTACAGGAGCTGGCCATGACGGCGAAGCCCTCCAGCTCCTTCTGCACGTTCTCCCACTTCAGGCTGCAGGGGGAAGAGGACAGGCTCAGAGACAGGCACCCATGGGAAACAGGCACCCATAGGATACACACATCCATACGACGCATGCACCCATAGGACGCGTGCACCCATAGGACGCGTGCACCCATAGGACGCGTGCACCCATAGGACACGTGCACCCATAGGACACGTGCACCCATAGGACACGTGCACCCATAGGACACGTGCACCCATAGGACAGGTGCACCCAAAGGACACATGCACCCATAGGACACGTGCACCCATAGGAAACATGCACCCATAGGACACGTGCACCCATAGGACACGTGCACCCATAGGAAACGTGCACCCATAGGACACATGCACCCATAGGACACATGCACCCATAGGAACTGTGCACACATAGGACGTGTGCAATCATAGGACACATGTACCCATAGGACACGTGCACCAATAGGACACATGCACCCATATGACATCTGCACCCACTACTGCTGAGATGCTGTTTTTGTGTACATGGTGAAAATGATTTTGATGTTTGTTGAAATTCTGTTTCCATCCCGACATCAATCAAAAAATGTAATGTTCTGATAAATAAAAATAATCTAATATGCTATCTGTCGCTGTCGCAGGCCTGTAATAGCAACGTCCAAATCATGTCTTTCTGCACGAACATTACGTGAAGCATAACAAAAGAGGGGTGTCTTTACTTGAGCTTGCGGCTGATCTTGGTGAACTCCACCAGGCCGGCCTCCATGGGCAGAGTCAGCTCCCCGGCGGAGATCATCAGCCGGCAGTCCTCATACGTGTGGTCGGTGACCGGGACGCCCAGGGCCCTGTGACACAACACTGGACATGAACTCTACATACGACAACACTGGACATGAACTCTACATACGACCACAATGGACATGAACTCTACATACGACAACACTGGACATGAACTCTGCATACGACAACATACATACGACAACACTGGACATAAACTCTACATACGACAACACTGGACATGAACACTACATACGACAACACTGGACATGAACACTACATACGACAACACTGGACATGAACTCTACATACGACAACACTGGACATGAACTCTACAAACGACAACACTGGACATGAACTCTACATACGACAACACTGGACATGAACACTACATGATACGACAACACTGGACATTTACATTTAGCAGAAGCTTTAATCCAAAGCAACTCCCAATAAGTCCATTTGTCAGAAGACGTTGTACGGTCAACCCCTTCCCAATATACAACCAAGATCGCTAGGATAAGATGCTACACCATTTTAAGTAAAAAGACGTGCAACCGACAATAAGTGTGTAAGAGGGGTGTGGAGTGGGTAGGACATGAACCCTTCATACGTGGGGTCTGTCTTCCGTCCAGGGGAGTTCATATGTATGAAGGTTATACATGTGTGGGTGGTCACTTGACATGTGTGTAGGCGGAACAAATCAAGAGTCGTGTATTGAAGATTGAATGTTTTCGTACAGAACGGCGATACAAGGTGCTTGATAAGTGAAACAATGCTGGAGGAATAAGAATTTAGATTTAAGGAACGGAGCAACAACATTTTACACACTTGGTTCTAAACTCATGAGGACAGTTTGAATGTATATCTCTAGATCTGGTTTCTCATTAACTTAATTTAGAAAGAAAAAGATTATATTTTCCCCCTAAATCGCTCTGTATAATATATTTTAGAACCATCTCCATGTCCTCTATCAGAGACATGCAGCATAGTTCAATCATGTGCACACAGATAATACTTTTTTAAAGCATATATTTCCCAACATGTGAAGAATTTGAACCCATCACTCACTCGGCCATCACTCTGCGCACTGTGCTGGCAAACAGGGGCGCACTCTTTTTCTCTTCCTCTGTGGGGATCTGGGGAGGAAGGAACTACCACCACACCGGGAACAAAGGTCAGTCTGGAAGAATGCAGGTTAGTTAATGAATAGAAAAAAAGAGGCTGTGAAACATGTAGGTGTACCTCGATCTCCACGGTGGTGTACAACTGACACAGCGTCAGAAGAAGCAAGGTCTTCCTGAAACATAAAATAGGCAATAGTTAATCATTTAACTCCCATCGAAAACCTTTATGTGTACACATTCAGAATTTCAAGAGTTAAATGATTAACTATATACTCAATCCAAGCATGCAGTTTGTTAATAATCACAAAACAATACAATCATGGCTTTCTACTGCCTACTTCCATGTAACTTTCCCCTCTCACTATAAAGGAGAACAGGCATGAGGAAGTAAAGGCTTTCGTTTCCACACAACACTCGAGTTGCATTAGAGAAACATTCAATGAATTAAAATGTAACTGATGAGAAGGCCTAACAGGGTGAGGAGAACGATTATTGTGACTTTGTCACAATAAACGCTCCTTGCCGGTGTGAGACTTACGAGCTGAAGCCTTGCCAAGTCCAGGTCACCGTGTCCTAGCAGAGGGAGGAAAAGAGTCACTTATTACTTAGGGGGGGGCATCGGTAGAGGACGTGTGAGAGAACACACAAACATTATCATACGTCAGCCTATGATAATCAGCCTACGACAATACACTGCATAAAGTCAGAGGTATGTTGAACGCAGCTTAGCACGTAGGTCTTAAGTCAAGTCATGCTCAGACTCCTTCTACTGCTAGAGATCTAATGCGTGTGCAGGTTTGGTCATCAATATAACATGAGGGCTGAAACTAAACAAGACTCACCAGCTTATTGGGGTATCTCATGATCACAGGCTGCACAGGGACCCCAGGGATGAAGGCCCCTACAGGGGGGGGGGGGGGGGAGAGGAGAGAGACATACACACCACCACACAATGATGCACAATCAACACACCAGCCCAGCTCAGTCGCATCCTTTATCTTTATGCATTTCCAAACATTTCCACATAAGCCACAGATATTTCTATCTGTGTGTTTGCTTTAACAATGTGCAGCTCACCAGGTCACAGAACAAATCATGTGTGCGGCTCACAGCTACACGGTTCTAAGAGCTGGCTCAAAAAAGAGCCATTGTGTCTCCAGACCACATTAGTGGCCTTTTGCCTACATGTGTTGCGGATTTGCATGAGGCTGACTCCTGCTCCGATAGGATACAAGGTTTATGGGTACTAGAGTAAATAGAGAAGGGGTTTCACGGTCACAGAGATAGATAGATTACATGTCTAATGTGCATGTCGTTTGCCTTTTCTGTATAGTCACTTCTTGTGTGGAACTATACTGTCTTTGTGAACTCTGGCGAAACCAACAGTGAAACTGATGCCGTTCATTACCTAACTATAGAGTCACATGAAAAGTCAAAAGGTTTGTTCGGTGTGACTCAAAACTAGCCTGGCTAACGCCAGACCTCATCTCAATCTACATTGAGATGAGGTCTGGGAACCACACATTCATTTTCTCGTATTTGAGGCGTGGTTTACGATTGCCCGGAGCCGTTTATTGGGCGCTACGAATGTCTATCATGAGGCTGTACGTAGCTCATAGCCAATCGTATCAATTATACCAGGTGACGTATTTAGAGCGACAAAAATCTGAGGAAGAAGACGATGGGTGTGTCGCATAGACGTCGTCATCGTCTTGCCGTTCCTCCCCGTTCTGTGATCGGTTCCCTATCTCAGGCGAAAATTTGATCCATGGAATCCAGGCTGCCTAGCAGCGCAAAATGAAATCGCTCGCAAGGCAGCATGGGTATACCCAGGCTAACTCAAAACTTGAGAAATGTAAAAGAAAGGAAATGCTATAATAGTATTGCACTAACTTTGATCAGAATATAAATACATATTTTTCATTAAAGTAGAATGAAACATACCCAGTTTAAAGGTGATGAGGCAAGAGCGATTTGTGCAGGTTCCTTCTGGAAATATCAGAACCTTTAGATAAGGAAGAATAACATTATTAATGGTTAAAATAACCAAGCAAGCACAGCATGTTAGGATAACAGTATTCCAATCAAATACTATTATGGATTAACCGTACATGCAAAAACCTACTAACAAATGATCAGATAACTGATGTGCTCATCGCTTTACTTATTAATAAATTGTGACGCCGTCCTTGTAATAAGCAAATATTTAAAATACTATAGACCACTTTTTTCCTTTCACATTTCAGAGAGTGAAAATGATTCAGTGTAATCAGTAGGCTGTGTTGAGTGTTCTCACGCCCAGGCAAGGTTAGGCAAGCACGAAAGGACCGAATGTTATCGGTGTTGATGAACAATATCAAATAAGGAAGAGGTGCTTGTGCTGCTGCTAGAGGATAGAGGCCACCGACCACATCCTGTGTTTCACAGAGCTTCCTTAAATCTTCACAGCTCACCCATCTTCCGCAAACCACTGCTTCCTAAGCACACAAACTAGGCATTATGGATCTTTGCTGTGATTGAATGATGACTTTACTAGTACATTGGTGACTTTATATTCCTGGTATATACTTGGACTTCGAACCTGAAGTATTTAAGCACATGAGATGTGCTTTAATACTGTGTGTGTGTGCGTTCGTGCATGCATGTATGTGTGTGTGTGCCTGCGTGTGTGTGACAGACCTGGGGCCAGACACCTTCTGACTTGGCCCTCTTCTCGATCTCTCGGATGGTGTTCTTCCTGGAATCAGTGCGCTCTCTGGATACCAGGACCGGCTGGAGACAACGCACACACCCTACGTCAGGAAGCACACACACACACAGAGACACACACACACACACAGACACACACACACACACATACACGCACACACACATACGCACGAGTCAGACTGGTTAGGTCATTCATTCATGCTGAAGGGCTCTAACACATACTATTTCCTTATTTGGACATTATTAGTCGACAAGAAAGAAGAAGCTCTCACAATGATGACATATTAATACATAACACACACACAAACAGACGCACGCACACACACACACACACACACACACATGCATTCACACACACTCGCACACACACGCACACACACACACACCACCCACGCACACAAACACCAAATGTAATAACAGCGGAGGCGCTGAGAATGTCTCACGGCCAAAGATGGGCGTGGCCAGGTTCTCCACGCGGGACACGGTGGAGGGCAGGCCGGCCACGATGCAGACGATCCCGTCGAAGAAGGTGGAGTGGGGGGCCACGGCCAGGATGGGGGCCTCCCGGCTGCTCACCTGCTTCCCCTTCACCACCACCCGGAAGCCCATGGCGAAGTAGTAGGCCCGGCCCAGCGGAGCCATCACCCGGCGGCACATGAACCTGGGGACGGGGGCGGAGAGATGTCAGGCATACGTCTGGATAGAAATATTATATAGATACACCGCAGTGGTGCAACGAGCTCCCTGCCGAGGTCAGGCCCGCGTAGTCGCTCACCAGCTTACGCTAAAGGCTCAAGACTCACTACTTCAGAGGTCACCTGGACTCCGCAGAGCCTCCCCCAACACACGTATTGTACGTTGTACGTCCTGGCACTTAAAAGTAGTACTTAGCATTGTGCAGCGTCTTATCCTAGCTATCTCTGTTGTGCACGGGGAATGGGTTAACCTAACAAGTGTTGGTACTTGTTACTTGGATCTATGAACATCCTTACTGTACCAACAGTGATGTATTGTTTCTCTTTCTTCCGACAAATGTACTTCGCTTTGGATAAAAGCGTTTGTTAAATGCCCTATGTAAACGATAATGTGAATATAGTGGAAAGGCTTCTCACGTCTGCTTAATAGTAAAAAGTAATGCAATATGCAAAAAAAGGCAGAGCTGACGGCGAGGTATATCTGCATAACATAACAAAAAAAACGACGACATGATACTAATAATAGTATTGTTTGTAGAGCACAGTGCTTCCCAAGGTGAGGACATGACATTGAGCAGTGCTTGGACGACCACAGGAGGAGACTGATTAGATGTACAAACAATGTGTTTTTTATTCATGTAGAAAAAGAGGTGGTCATCATGCACAGTGTTTCACAGTGGGGTTGGTAATTGGAAGTAGAGTTAGACCTCTAAGTCATCAGACAATTGAGAACATCAGAAACGCCTCCTTGAGCAAGTCCAAGACTCTTAACAAACACCGAAGCAATAAAGGACTGAAGTGTCGCAACATGACTGTAATCCCCCCTGAGTTTCTGTTATGAAGGGAGCGTAACACTGGGTTAAGTGTTAACCAACATGCATTGGTTAGAAATGTATGGTGTTGTACAACCTAGCATAGTGGTGTCTTATGCGAAATGATTAGGTCATAAACATGATTATGATTCCATAACGTTGGAATGAATGATTCAATATTTTTTTCATGAGAGACCGATTTCTGTGCTGTCGATGACTGACCTTCTGCGCCGTGTGTATACGTTTCTGCTTTATGATCCTTACAGTACTGAAGTACGCTTATAGGGAAGATAATATATAGCATTGTGTAGCATCTTATCCTAGCTATCTTTGTTGTATATGGGGAATGGGTTAACCTACCAATTGTTGGTGCTTGGCACTTGGTTATATGGACATCCTTACTGCACAGACAGAGATATATTGTTGTTTCTCTTTCTTCTGACAAATGTACCTAGTTTTGTACCTAGTGTACCTAGCTTTGGATAAAAACGGCCGGTAAACACCATAAATGCAAATGTTAATGTCTGAGACAGTTGGCTCCCCTGCATGGCTGTGTTTACATCCCGGTTTACCTTCTCCAGCCCGTCATGGGCTCCACCGAGCCTTTCAGGGGGTGCTTGAAGGTGGTGATCACGGCCACGGGCCAGGTGATCATCAGCACCAAGGACAGGAGGATCCCTCGGATAGGCACCAGGAAGATACCAAGGAGGACACACTGAAACGAGAACACAAACACATACATAAATACAAAGACACAAAAACATATACACACAAACACATAAACATACAGAGACACAAACACACACACACACACACACACGCAAGGAGAACTGGCTAGAACCGACACCTCTCAAGCGTCTGATAATCCACATCGCCTTGAGGTTTACGGAAACCAAACAATGGTTGCTCTTGTTTGCACTGCACGCATTACTAGACGTTTGAACACGGAATTCCACCTCGGTTAAAGTAGCAGCGGGGCTGCACGGCCCTGGGCTGCAGAGAAGCATACCTGCGTTATAACATCAACAAAAGAGCCGCACACAGGATAGCCCCATGTGGAGCCTTGACGCGTATTTATGGGTTAAATACAAGCATGGTGTTATTGCAACATATTTGCACGACTAATTCGGTTGAACAACATACTCACTTTTATTATATCGGCCTTGCTCAATTTCGTCTCCTGCACGAATGGATTAATGACGGCGGGCAGAAGCAGCGATTGCTGCCTCGGGAGAGCGAATATTCTCTGCGGCGGCATTCTGGCGGCTGACGGATTAAAACGCGTGAAGTCGACCCCACGTACGGGCGATTTGATGCTCTTTCTGCAGGTTACTTCCTCGATAGGAGCCCTGCTTACTCATGTTTTAGGTCTTCGGTGCGTAATGCAGTCGCGCCCGGCCCAGGACTGGCACGACCTCGGTGCGTATGGTGGTCGGGTTAGGCCACGCCCACCATCTGGGCTCGGGTCCGAGACTCCTTTCTGTACATTTATATGGTTTCGAGTTTAATGAGGGCAGTTTACACGCTGGGTGATTAAAAATTGGAAATTAAAAAATAAACTCGAATATAAAAAAAAATTGTCTCATATATTCATATCCATACGAGACAGTTGCATTTAAACCAATGATCAGTTTGTCTTCCTTTGTCTTTTCCCCCTCTTATGTATTTTATTATCAAAGCATATTTTAATTTGTATAGTAGTACAAATATGAAGGCTAGCCACAGGAGCGAGTGATTAATGATGAAGATAATGTAATCTGCTTCAAAGACATCTCACTACGCTATTGATTAAGGACTTACAAATCACTGCTGAAAAGTATCCAGAAGAGGGCGCCCTTTCATCAGACATATGTTTGTATCAGATTTAACTTCTTTTCCATTTTACATATTCCCAAGAGTAACTACTGTTGTCAATCTCCATATATCGGTGTACTTTTGGCCAACAAGGACATCATGACGTTACAACGTAAATTATGTTGACCATTCATCTTTAATGATGATGACAAAGTGCAAAAGCAAAACAGAACCAAAACAATGTATACTGGTTAGGTGTTTTCCCAAGATAGGAAATGCTTGGAATAAAGATTCCTCTTTAAGTTCTTGCGCTCTGAAGACATTATACAACAAAACATTTGTAATATCCTATACAGGTCTAGTAAAAGCAACCTGTGCCTTCTAATCTATGCCTACCGAAATCAGTCATTTTAATAATTTGGTCTCCATGTTTCAATTTCCTTAAAAGTCCTATACAAAGTGCTAACCAAACGAAGTATTGATTATGAATACAACTTTTTTGGCATTCAGATCAAAAGTTAGTTTTATAAGATACATGGTCTGGAGTATAAACTATATGCAGGACTATGTAAGAAGCGATTTCCCTAAAGCACCATTCTCGGTCAAAACACATTGTGCAAATTCTTTCTTTTTTCAAAAGCATTACACAAACAACGAAACAAACACTTACTGACACCTTCTAAACAAACCAATTCATCTTCATACAAGATCAAAAGATTTAGGATCTCAAAAACACATGGTTTGGAACATTCTTCAGAAAAACCTAATTTGCAATACAACGGCGAAATGTCACACACAATACGTCACTGCCAGCATCAATGTACCGTAGACATACCTGATGTCTTATCCTCTTAAAAACAAAATTTCACAAATTCAAAACAACAACAAACAGGGGTTAAAAAATGCACCGGCATAACAAACAAGGAGCCGACATCACACGGTTAAACAACATATCCAGTCGCCTGGAAAGCCAATGAGAGAAGGCGAGAGCTTCGTTGTACTAAGCTAAAGGGCAGGGTTATATGGACGGGACGGTAACATGTCTCTCATGTGGCCTTGCAATTACCAGGCCAAATCGTGGCCGTTGTGCGTGTGCGTATGTGTGTGCGTGTGTCGCGCCATTCCGGGGTCACCCTGACAACAAAGGTCATCGCAGGCTGGAAGGCGGGAAGGGGCGGTTGCTCGTAATGCAAGTGTTTAGCAGCCGAGCCAGTCCTTCCCGATGTCGCCCAGCTTCACGATCTTCAGGCTACTGTCGTCCAACTTGAAATAGTGGGCGCCCTTGAAGAAGTAACTGTAATCTGGGGAAGACAAAAACGGCAAGAAGACGTGTTACTTACTGGGTTCAATCGTCAATGTAACCCTACCGGCTCCTGAATGTATCTGAATTCAGTATCTGAATTCAGTGTCTGAATTCAGTGTCTGATTGATGTTAATAGCAAAGGAGGAACCTTTTCTACTCTTTGACTTCAGCAAGGGCATCACATATGAATTAGACAGATGACAAGGAACGTTCGACCCTATCAAACAACTGCTCGTGCAGGTGTTGTTATGCTGTCTTATGCTGACACAATGTATTGCAGGATAAAAGGGAAGGTAGAAACAATGGATAAATAAATCAATCATGTGGTTTTTCCGGGACCACAACTCAGTGTCTCGCTAAAAGTGTCCTGCCAGAGTCCTTACAATTCACGCTGACATGACTTTAAGAAACAAACAAACAAAACGAATGGCCGTGGTGGGTGAATTATGTGCGATGGCGATATCAGCCTGGGCGGCCGCACCCTTTTCCTGTTATTCCTTCTCATCTGATTATGCACACACTTCCTAAGACATGGTTTCTGTGGAGATGGGATCAGCCAGGCTAGCAGGGCTCTGGGCTCAAGCAGAGTTTTATTGTTAGTGGCAAGACGCCAGGCCTGATGAAGGGGGGGGGGGGGGGGGGGGGATTCTGACTGCAAGGAATGTCTTGTTTGTTGCTGCTGAACTGGCAGAGGCAACATATGCTAATTGAAGCTAGCCCTCACTAGCCTTGCTCTGGTTCTCTATAAGGGCTCTGTTCCTTCCAGACACCATGTTTTGAAAATGGTATTTTCTCCAATGCAGGGTCTGCTACACGCCAGTCAGATGTAGAAACGTTCTTGACCTTGCTAACTTCCTACCGTACAGTTGTAGTATTTACATGTATATTGTCTTCACTATATTCATATAAGTACTCTGTTTAGAGAAAGCTATGCGTTCTTCATGAACGTGTGTACGTTTCGTGTGTATACACTCACACACTTTGTCACTAGACAAAGCTTTTCATGTTCCCCCACACACTGTTTTCCGTGACTTACCGATGTTGTTGAGACTGAAGGCAGCGTCCATTCCGTCGGGGATGCCGTTCCACGCGTCAGCGATGAGTTTAGGGAAGCCGGCATCCATCTTCTTTTTCTCCTCGTTATATCTGAAGACACAGAGACATAACACGATATGGGGTAGGTCTGGCACCCCCCTCTACATGCCAGAACCACACAGTATTATTACAATTGCTCTACAAGTTGGTATTGCACTAAGAGACAACGACTCCAGTGCATTGCATGAGTCGCACGTGTAATGGAAGTTTCCATAAGACATGTTGTTCACGAGAGACTAAGATACCTCGACCCCTTAGTTATCATCCGAAGGAACCATCTCAGTGTTTGTTTTCCACGCTTATCGCCCTTGAGGGGAACCGAGACGCAGCAATACCACAAGCTTCCTCCTGGAAGGCCAGAGGAACAGCGGCATCCCTATCTGCAGCTGGGCCCTCAAGGACGTCTTCTGCTCTAACACTGGAGCGTTCCCACTCTACGGAGCTCACTACAGCGCTCCGACCTTTGCATGCTTGTCGTGTTTTGTGGCCTCTCTGCACAAAGACTTCTTTAATCCTCTACTATTTTTACCGTTCTGTTAAAACAAACCCTTTCTATTCTGAGATGTGTTGTCAATACAGTTCGAAGGACTTCCACCACACACGTACATATGGTTATAAACGCTCCTCCAACTTATCCAACGCAAAGTTGCGGCCTGAACGGCATGTATGTCATCTCAGGTACGGTACCTCCAGAACTTGTCTCCGCTGAACAGGTAGGTCTTTTGGTTCTTCCTGAAGCTGAAGGCCGCGTCGATCTGCGCCACATCGGAGGGCAGGTCCAGGCTGGTGATACTCTTGGGGTAGCCGCTCTCCAGCTGCTCCGCCCGGTAGACCCACATCTGGTCTCCTACACACAGGGTCAGACACAGGGAGGCAGTTAGACGCACAACGTCAGACACAGTGAGCTCTTAGACACACAGATCCAGAGTCATGTTTTTGGCCTCATGTAAAAGTCGTTTTTAAGCTTTATGTAATGGATCACATGCTGAGAGATAAAAGTATGATTAAAATATTGAAGTAAGTTGTCTAAGAGTAACAAGATGGCGGCTGGAGAGGGAAAACTAAATACAATCAAATACGTGACATTACAGAAGACTAGGGATGAAACTCAGACAAAGAATATCTGAAGGGAGCGGTCTGTTTCCTGCGTGGGCGAGCAAGACAATACGTTTTGTTACTCCTGAGTCAAGATGGTATGAGTGTACAATCCAGAGAATGTATTGCATTATAAACCACAGATGAAGGTCCCGGTCATGCTGACAATGACCGGCACTAAACCCCACATCACCGGGAAAACAAAGACATTTTTCCAGCGGTACGTTCCTATGAACTAAATCAACCTTTGCAGGAAGACCCTTCCCATTGGTGTGAGTGTGCAGAATAGTCTTCCATGACTTCACTGCAATGGAACAGCATCTGTCAAGCCAGTCAAGGCACTAAAACTAAAGTGATGCGCGTGCAAGAAAAACAAAATCTCACTCTCTGGCAAGGCGCTTTCCAACAAAAGACTCCTCTTCCCCCGACACAGAGGAACCATCTCTACTAACCCCGCCCCTCCTATCACTTATTGTATCTTGTACGTCCTTGCACTTAAAAACAGAACTTAGCATAATTTAGCATCTTATCCTAGCTATCTTTGTTTTACACAGGGAATGGGTTAACCTGTTAGTGCTTGGTTCGATGAACATCCTTACTGTATCAACAGCGATATATGGTTGTTTCTCTTTCTTCTGACAAATGTACTTATTGTTGATTGTAGATACCCTAAATGTCAATGTACATCATCTTAATTTAACGGGTGGATCCCTGCACATGCTGCTGCCTGTAAAACATACCTGCAAAGAACACAGTCTTCTCCTCCAGAGGGTTTTCGTAGGCCGCGTCGATCTTGCCTGGCAGGTCGGACCAGTAGGTGGCCACCAGCATTGGGCCTGTTGGCTTGCTCCTGAAGTTAACCGACCTGAACAGGAACCTGAGGGGGAGGGAGAGGACAGAGATTAGAGGAGGGGGAACAACAGAGAGCTACACAAGCTCTGTAGGTGTGAGTGTGGGAGGGGGGAGTTAAAGTGGGAGAGTTTGAGTTAAACTTGAGAGAGATGGGGGATGAAAGAGTTAGACAAGAGGTGGGGGATGAGGTATAGAGTTAGATAGAGAGAGAGAGAGAGAGAGAGAGAGAGAGAGAGAGAGAGAGAGAGAGAGAGAGAGAGAGAGAGAGAGCGAGAGCGAGAGCGAGAGAGAGAGAGAGCGAGAGAGAGAGAGAGAGAGAGAGAGAGAGAGGAGTAGCACAGGCCAGCCACAATGCTCTGATTCATGAGCATCTGGTTCTCGTTATGGTTAGGGTTGCTGACGCCAACGGAACAAGAGTCATCTTGCCCGGATTTCCAAATGCACAACTGCGCAACACAACAGCTCCCCAAATTCAGTTTGCCTGACCTGCAATTTCTTCATGAGAAAAAGGGATCCTTACGACAGATACTGGGTGGATGGGGACACTAAACAGACATCTACACTCCCAGTGCCCTGGTGACCGGTGTCAGAGCCGTAAAGACACAGGGCTACAGAGTTAGGCCCTCCATCTCGCAGACAAAAGACATTAGCACGTCTTCTTCAGAGAGTTTTATGAGATAGAAAACTGTGTTAAAAAAAGGAGGCAATTTAGAATGACGATAGCTGTTTTAATGCCATTATCCAAAACCCACGTTGCTATTATTTAATTGGTGGGTTGGACACCAGTTTGCTTTGAGGCAGACTACTTAAGTGTAAGGTGAAACCTCCAGACGATAAACACTGTTTTTCTGTTTTCTGAGCTCAGCTGGTTCCCAGAGGGTTACTCAATGTACCTATCATGTCTAGATGTGTCAGACATCACCGTTCTTCTGAGCCAGGGGTCGGGGATCGGATAGTCAGAACAAGCACTGTTTTCAACTGAGGAGTAATTAGCAGTAAGGCACGTTTCTATATATCCAGCCAGGCGGGACCATTCGATCATTTTTGAACCAGGGAGGGTGCAGTAATTGTACATTTACATTCAGGGCATTAAGCAGACGCTTTTATCCAAAGCAACTTAGAATCAGTACATTTGTCAGAAGAACGAGGTATAACAATGTATCGCTGTTGGTAAAGCAAGGATGTTCATAGAAACAAGTGCCAAGCACTATCAATTGTTAGGTTAACCTATTCCCCATCTACAACGAAGGTAGGATAAGATGCTACACAATGCAAAGTACTATTTAAAAATGCAAGGACATACAACATACAATAAGTGAGTAAATAAAGTGCCAGGTGTAACATACAATAGGTGCGTAATTATTATCATTGCATTATTTATATGTATTGAAATGTTCTTCTGGTTGTTTGACCTACTGTTTATATTGTACATTTGTAATCTATTAGGCCTATATGTATGTTGTTATTAGGGCGTCATTGAAAAAGAGAGCCTGCTCTCAATGGCCGCCCTGAATAAATAAAAGTTAAATAAAAAATAAAGAGGGCAGTCGAGGCGTGAACGCTACACCTCCACGCAGGCCCGCCGCTCCCTATACGCAGAGTACGTAGGTCACCAAGTACCTGGGGGGAGGCACCAAAATTTAAGTTTAAAAAAAATAATATATATATATATATATATTGTTACATTATTGAATTACAAAAATATATTTGTATGAAGAGGCCCACCGTTGTTTTTTCTGGGACCACAACTCAAGTGTGTATTTGCGTCTGGACTTCGGAAATTGAGAGTAACTGAATGAGTTTGCGTCGGATTTATTTTTCGTCGATCAGGACCCGTTGCGTGTGCGTGTTTCGGACAGCGTGGCCACCAACGGGGGAGCTTCGACCAGGAACCCCGCAGTGAGTAATTAATCTGGGTTCCTTTACGCGCTGTTGGATGTGGATACTCTATTGGTATCCCGGGTCTTCCTCCAAACCGTTTCTATACGTTGTTACCGCCGGTAACCGGGCTTGGCTGATTGTAGCATTCGTTTCTGTTGCGTTTGCATATGCCGTTTTGACTTCACTGGGGTTAACGAGCTGAATGACCGGCCTCATTGAGTGTGTGTGTGTGTGTGTGTGTGTTTTTGTGTGTGTGTGTGTGTGTGTGTGTGTGTGTGTGTGTGTGTGTGTGTGTGTGTGTGTGTGTGTGTGTGTGTGTGTGTGTGTGTGTGTGTGTGTAACTGGCGAAAGATTATTGCATTAATTGGTGACAGAACAATGTTGTGTGGCGAACAGGCCATGACGTGAAGACTCTGGCAACTGCGTCTGAAACCTATCAGGGTCGAATCTGAAACCTATCAGGGTCGAACATCAACTACTGGTAAATGTATATTGCGGGATTCATCAGGGTCAAGCATCAACTACCACTGGTAAATGTATATTGCAGGTTTCATCAGGGTCAAGCATCAACTACCACTGGAAAATGTATATTGCAGGTTTCATCAGGGTCAAGCATCAACTACCACCAGTAAATGTATATTGCATGTTTCTCAAAATCCCTCAAGGCTTTTTCTTCCATGGCTATGACTCAGATTCAAAGATCAGTTAAGTAGACAATTGGCATCACGAGGTATCATGACTGCCATCGATGGTGTGCTGCTTTGTCACTAGTTTGGTTTGCAAAGGAAAGGACATCCCCTGGATTAAAGAGGACCATATGTGCAGTGCCTCATTGGCTTAAGGCCCCTCTCTGGAAAAGTCATTTTCTATGAGCCAATTAAACTTTGATTTGATTAGGCTGCACAACTTATCAATGGCTTGTTTGGTAGTGCAGCACAAGTGTCGTCTTGCCAATACTCTCTTATGGCACAGTTGAAGGTCTCAACATCAAACCATGAGGAACTGATGACACTCATTCTGGACTGCACACTCTTAAGATGTTGGCGAAACGTCTCTCGGGAATCTTCAAACTTACTCAAACCTCAACAGCATCTGTTCAATTTGAGCACCAAACTGTACAGACTTATGAACATGCAGACTGTTCTTGATCCATCAGTTTACCACACTGGACCTTAGGGAATCTTTCACTGACTGAAGACTGACGAGGGGGCCTGACTGGACGGGTTAAGGTTTTGTACCATGTTTGCTCGTTCTTTGAACCTTGGTCGAATTTTTGGCATGCTTGAATTTGGAAACGTTGTCATGGATTTGCTGTCGTACTTGCTGCTGTACCCATGGACACACAACTCATTACTAATTTACTTTTATTTTTCTACGTTCAATACGTGTGTTTATTGAGGCCTGATTCATTGTTTACAGTATTTAATATTGCCCCTGGCAGGATCCTCTAAACATGCAACTGGTTTGTGGTAATGTTGTTGAACCCCAACATCTGAGCTTTTCATTCAGTGTGGTAAATGGTTTGATCGAACGTATTTGTACTTTGCATTTGTAGTCTAATATTGGTAGATTGCAAGCCAAAAAAATTTTCACTGGAAAATCAGCGGTTGTTTTTAAATCAAACTCATTTATTGTTTTGGTCATTATTTGACAATATCATAGAAGACCATTTAGAAGATTTGTACAAGCATTGACGACAAAGGCAAGTAGTTTACCAATTAATAAAAGTTTAACTAAAACCCTTAAGATGGCCAAACATGTTTTCACCATCTACTGCTTTGGGTTGTGTCAAGTTTCCTGGAGAAGCACCTTCCCAGACTGGCCCTGCACACTGAAGACTTCAAAATGTCCCCAAATGGTAACTATTAGCATGAACGTTATTTTTATGTGACTCGTGGACCCTGCTGGTTTCAGTCTGTTGTAACTAATGTTTCACCAGTGATTCCAGAGCATTCTCTGGATCAACTGGTGGTCCTGCCAGAGGATCACTCCATTGAAGTTCTCCACCTCGGAGGTAAGGGCTCGATTGAACTGCGAGGGCAAAATCCCAGCAGGGTTGTCTGAGGTCTGGAGTGAAATTCAGTTTGTAACTCAAAATTCTATCTTTCAAATCCAGGAAGGTCGGTGGAAGGAGCAGAAATCCTGACGTATGGGGAAGGGGAAGTTACTGAAGAGCATTACTCTTAGGTTTTGCTTGACTCGCCTTTGCCACAAGCAGCCTCAAGGGTACACATCTTAAAGATCCCATGACATGAAAATCACTTTCTGAGGTTTTCTAACATTAATATGAGTTTGCCTAGCCTAGCTATGCTCCCCCAGTAGCTAGAAATTCCATTGGGTGTAAAACGAGCACAAGGCATTCTGCTCCGCCTTTGAAAAAACGAAGCTCAGACTTGCCGTTTTGGAATTTTCCCCGTATGTCGTCATAAGGGGAGATGGCCCCCCCATTCTCTGCCTTGCCAGCCCAGAGAATTTGGCCCGCCAACGAGCTACGACCATCCGCGATTGTCTCCCGCCGGAGCCTCGCTGCCAAGGGACCACCGCCTCGGCACTGCCCGCTGCCGAGGCGGTGGACCCACAGCAGCGGGCACCATCGCAGGTAGCAATCCCCTTCTCCTCCATGAAGTGGTTCAGTCTACTTGAGATTGATGTGGACGTGGAGGAACCAGAGACGTCGGAGAACCCAACAAAGTCGTTTGAGATTCATAATATCGTCTAGAGGCGCACACAGCTTTTGGCCGTGATAATATTTATTATATGATATAGATATCTATGTATAATAGGGGTGTAACGGTACACAAAAGTCACGGTTCGGTACGTACCTCGGTTTTGAAGTCACGTTTTTTTTTCACAGCAACAGTGATAGTAACACCTGGATGGTGACTTTTCAAATGCGTGTGCATGTTAAAGTGCTGTACGTAGACACGGAGAGCCTTCTCTGTAGCCGGAGAGCCTGTCAGAGACCCTCACCGTAGGGTCTCTGACAGGGACTAACGGAAAGCTACTGTCTTAAAATCCCTTTTCAAATGGTTTCAAAGGACTCAGTATCAGGACTAAATGTGACTGACGCAGATTGGACTAAGCTTTCTGCTTTCTAATCGTTAGGATTTTGTGAGTGACACCCTTTAGGCATCAATAGTTTCCGCGGGTATATTTGACATTGTCTGTTTTTGATATTATTCTTATTGAATATGAACGGATGTCGGGGTATCTGCTTCAGGAAACAGAAATTCTGGGAAAGTTCCAGAAGCGGCCCCAGACTGATGCGTTACCCTGCCAGAGACTCTTCCTCCAACCCCTCACGTTGCCTACCATCTTTACTTCAAAGAGGACCGCCCCCCCCCACCCCCGTCAGCACAAGTGAACTATAATATGGAAGTACAACACAGAGTTGCAAAGACTAAAGTACCGGTTCATAACATTAAATCTGTCTTATTTGTAGCCAAGCAAAACCTTCATCTCCCTATTTTACCCTAGTTGATACCACTGTCTTGCCAAACGAGCAGAGAAAAGCATGTGATGTGTTTTTATAGTCTGAACATCAGTTTGTTGAGATCCAGCAGTGAATAACTAGACTGGAGCAATCCCATCACGATGTCGGTAAGAAAACTGAAGCATTCAGGGGAGGGACATTGAGTTCAAACATACTACCAACATCTTCAACACTAAGATCCATTTTTTTATCCTTGTCATGTTAGCAATATTGGTAGTTACTAGGTCGTCTGCCTTAAGCCTTGGTGTAAAAGTTGTGCATGTGCGATTGAAAATCAAACACAAGGATGAGTTATTCCCTATGTTAGAATCACTGCGTATTAACTAGCATTTGTCTTCTACCTCTCACTGACATTTTTAATTGCATCTGTAGCCTTAACCTCTTTAAACACATCAGTGAACATTAATCAGTGAACATTAATAGTTCATTTTATCCAAGCCTGCTCATGGCTTACTTGAAGTAGAGCAGTTGTGCATCTGCAGGATTTTAAACTGTTGAAATCCACATGAGACAACCTTTTGGTCTTTGGGGGGTGTGTGTAGGTGATCTTAAAGGGGACATATTATACCACCAGGTGTGAGTGTGATTAGCCTTACAAGCCGTTTCGAAAATCTGCCCCATATGACATCACTAGTGGGCGTGTCCACCTAGATCTGTGCTGGATAGATGAGCAACGTTTACTTCAGTCCACTGGGTAGGCTGGTAGACTGATCTATCCAGCACAGATCTAGGTGGACACGCCCACTAGTGATGTCATATGGGGCAGATTTTCGAAACGGCTTCTAAGGCTAATCACACTCACACCTGGTGGTATAATATGTCCCCTTTAAGAGCTTTATACTTCAGCTTTACTTTAAGACACATACCAATCTGGTTTAATATCCGTATCCAGTTCCATGTCCACGGAAAGCTCTTTAACTCAGGCAGTTGGAGCGCAACTTTGGCAGGGAGAGGCAATCCGATCTTTAAGGGGTATTTGTGCTCAAGCTGTGTGGGTGGCTTCTAGGGCTGTCACTTTTTCCAAAAATGAAATTCGAACGAATTTCGAATGTCCATAATTAATTCGAATACATTCGAATACATTCGACCCCCCCCCCCCCCCCCCATAGAACACGACAACAGTCTTGATTTTTAATGTTGCTCTCGTATAGCCTACCTCACGTATACCTACTGAATTCATAACAACACAGGATAAAAACACATCTTTGATAACACATTTGTAAACACAACAAGAGGAAGCTCCGACACACAAGTGCGGCTGTCTTTTACACATTAACAATAACTGCTCGGAGCGCGATATGCGGAGCGCATGTCGTCCATGGCACACACAGCCTATATAAACGAACAATCTGTCAGGCCGACCTCCAACACGGCATGCTGCTCTTTTTATTCCTTACGGAAAGAAAATTACAAGTAGTCTCGCAGCTCTCCGTTACCGTTGCAGCTGCTTGTGTCAGCCGTGCTGTATAAGTCCCCAAACAGGCTGCCCATCGCGCCCAGCGCAGCAGCGGACTTTTCTCCCTGTCGTGTGCGATCAGTGTCGGTCTCCGTTTCAGTGAGCTCGTGTGAGAGGCTTTCAGTCACGAGATGTTTCTGTGCAGGGGAAAGGTGGACTAACCGGGAGAAGCGGGGATCCAGGAGGGCCGCTTTATTGAGGAGAAGCCACTCGCCGCTCTCTTCTTTATAGCGCATTTTTACAGTTCGAATGGAGAATTACACTTCGAATTCGAACTTTTCACCCCACCTTCGAACGAATATTCGAACTTCGAATAAAAAGTGACAGCCCTAGTGGCTTCAGGTCCTCGTAAACACTCTTTGGGGAGCAACGCCAGGAGCTAACTGGGTACATTCACTCTTTTGGGAAAGGATTGTGCTCGCCTGTTTATTTTGGATGGCTCCTTTATGAATAATAATGACAGATCGAGAGGTCTGTGAGAGGCTGCAATGTGATGAAAAGGAGAATGTATTCACATGACAGCACTATGCAAAGTCCCAGGAAAATAAAGAACACCCATTTGATTTTCAGTTAGAAGGATATGGAAGTATAATTAAACTGTCAGACAGAAAGTACACAAATATCTTAAAGGGGACATATTATATCACCAGGTGTGAGTGTGATTAGCCTTACAAGCCGTTTCGAAAAAAATCTGCCCCATATGACATCACTAGTGGGCGTGTCCACCTAGATCTGTGCTGGATAGATCAGTCTACCAGCCTACCCAGTGGACTGAAGTATACCTTGCTCATCTATGCAGCACAGTTCTAGGTGGACATGCCCCCCTAGTGATGTCATATGGGGCAGATTTTAGCCTTACAAGCTAACGGCTTGTAAGGCTAATCACACTCACACCTGGTGGTATAATATGTCCCCTTTAAAGCACTGGCGTTCGCACTAAATTGCTCATGAGGAATTATTATTGATGGTAAGGAAATGAAAAGCCATGAGAAGAGTATTCCTCAATTCATTAAACTTAACAGTAAACTATGAGACTACTGAATATTAGGGGTGTGACGAGATCTCGTGCCACGAGATCTCGCGAGATTAAACTTGACGATATTACCCGTCGCGTTAAAAATCTGTCTTGCGAGATTTCTGAGCTATCCAAACTTCTATTTGTGGCCTGTAGGGGCAGTAATGCGCCTTTGATACGTCTAGCCTGCCAGAACCTTACGAAGGAGAAGGAAAAGAAGAAGAGGAGGAGAAGGAGGGGAAGCAGGGGAAGCAGCCATAGGCAGCCAGAATGACGTCGGAAAATACCCGTATTACCGTCGAAGATGCCCCCGCCACTTTTAAATGATTTGTTTGGCAGCATTTAGGGTACCCGGCGGAAATTATGAATGGCAGTAGAGTGATAAGACATGGACAATACCTAGTTGTCAGTGGTCAGAATCTGTTTGCACTATTTGCACTCTGTATTGATGGAGTAGAACTTTGATTTGGTTTTGCACATAATAATGTTTGCACTTGAAAAAAAAGAGAATTATTTCATTTAATTTATTTTACTTCAACTTTTATACATTTTAGTTTTAGTTTCAATTTCATGAATGTTAAGAGTTATAATAAAACGTTTCAAAATGCATGTGCAACTCGGTTAAATAAAAGTCTGTTGGTCCAGTCATATATTTTGTCATTGTAGTTTTCTTAAAATCTCGTCTCGTCTCGATCTCGTGAACCGAATATCGTGTCTCGTCTCGTCTCGTGAGCTGAGTGTATCGTCACACCCCTACTGAATATTGATTAAGTCCCAGTCGACTGACCATTTATACCATCTGGACATGAATTCTGCACGACTTCTGTTCAGATGCATGTTGGACGTCAAGGCCTGTCGGGCTGCCTTACCTGTCCTTGAAGAAGAAGGTCTCTCCTCTGATCTGGGCCACGGCGTCGAACACCACGGGCTCAGAGCAGATGTCCATGGGGGTCACAGGACCCTGGGTGGGGGGCAGGGGATTGCCCCCAGTCCTGATTCCTGGGGTGGGGAGAGATACGCTGCTGATGTATAGCACAAGACGCGGAGAGGTCACCGCGACACAAGCATTTAGCCGCAAGGCACTCAGGGGCCTGTTGTCTACCAACCTGTACTCAAATGCAGGCGGATTAGAACAGGTATACCAGCCATACAACAGTTTAGTTGCAGCCTGGTCTAAAAGGCTGCATTCCTGACTAGGCTGTGACTTAGGTTGGGTTTCGAGAGAAGGTGAACTTTGACGAAAAAAGTTCCTCACAGTCCAAGCTGCTTGAAGGCTTTCTTACCGTAGAGATCCTGGATGCCTTTGACGTCGTCGTTGGGCAGTTTGAAGTTCTTGGTGTAGGTGTAGACGGGGGCCATCAGCGCCCCGGGGTCCTGGGAGTGCTCCAAGCCTAGGGCGTGACCAAACTCATGAGCCGCCACCAGGAACAGACTGTAGCCTGGGAGAGGTGAGGAGTCACAAGTTAGAATGCAAAACGAATCCTTTCTGGAACGCAATATGACGTAAAGGGCATGTTTCCGTCGATATTCCCAAATAATGTGAAGATTTAAAATAACATGTGCATTGCATAACAGTGCTGCTCCTGATTATAAAAAATTATCCTAACTCAATGTGCATTCACTGTCTGGCCTCCGAGTTTCCACATGCAGCAACATTCTCAGTGTTCTCTTTGATCACAGCTAAAAGTGCTCCTATTGGTGGATAGAGTCCGCCATCTTCACACGTATAATTAGTTGAATTATCCAAAATGTTTGAGCAGAAGCAGAAGTGCACGGCAGACTGCTGTGATTTGAATCAGTCCACCGTTGCTCTACTCATCATTGTAGCTTCGACCGTAACTCAGCGACGCATCGCTAATCCTCCGTCTTTGTTTCAGCACGCCCGTCTCCCCCCACCTTGGTCGGGACAGAAGCCCCACTTGCGGTCGTCGTCGTAGCTCTTGGTGGAGGCGCACCACATCTTGCCGTCGCTGCGGCCGGCGGCGGTGCAGGCATCGTAGGTGTCCCCCAGGAAGGTGAAGGGGAACACGCACGGACTCCCCTCAGAGTTCCCCCCGACCGTTGACATTGCTGAAACACAGAGGGTAGATCACCTGATAGGGGTTGCTCAGTGATTCAGTCCTGTGTGGGTGTGTGTGGGTTTGTTATTATTCTAAAATATTACTGTAGCCTTCTTGCCAACCTTGAGACTTAAAAATAAAATATGCTACATAGATGCGCCAGACTGACAGACACAAGAAATGGGGGTACTTTATTTTACGATTGGGCGGGTTCAGGGATCTGATTATTGGTGCTCAGTGAAATCTGGCAACACTGGTCAGACGTCTTTGCGTAAGTCTCCAGCTTTCTCCATCTTTGTTTGTTAATTGTGTGGTACCCAAAACAAATAGTTTGTCTTGTGTCTTGGTTGGTTTGGTCAGTCTTTGTGGTCTCTTTCCCAGCATTATCAAGCGTTTTCCATTGCAGTTGAACTACAAACTGAGAAACATGAGAGCCATAATGGAATTACTTATTTTCTCCTAGCTCTCCTTTTATCTGCCTCTCTACCTCAGAATATTACACTCTACAGCAAATGTAGCAGACCAGATGGAAAATATTTAAAGTCATTCCATGCAGTAGACCACAAGTGAATATGAAACCAGAACTCATCTGTGGATTCATCCAGAGACGATGATGAAAAATACAAGTTAACATTCAAACACACTTCTTGACCAACAATGTACACACATCCATGACAAAAACAAAAACCTTAACACAACGCAGAAATGTTTTCACGTTCTAAATATTTCCTATCAGGAACGGTAAGATGAGGTCAAGCAAAGGGTAGTGTAACGTACTATACAGTACACTTCAGTAACATGTGTACATCATGGCGGATCTAGCACTCACCGGTCTCTGGGCAGAACCCGTACTTGGTGTCGCGGTCGTAGTCCTCCGTGGTTCCACACCAGCGGTAGCCATCGTCGCGGCCCTCGGTGGTGCAGCCGTCATAAACGGTCCCCTGGAAGGTGAAGGGGAACTTGCAGGGCGCGCCGTCGGCATTGCCCCCCAGGGTGAACAACACTGCAGGAACAAGTCCAGAAGGCTGCTGGGTCTCGGAGGAGGGCATGGTATTCTTCATATACATACTTTCTTTCTTGGAAGTTATAATGTATTTCTTCTAGGGTTAACTTGCATCGGTTATACTGTTTACATGCCTAGTGTTCTAGTTAAAACAAAAACATTGTTCCTGCCAAAATATAGTGAAGTCTCCAACTTGAATTACTTTACAATCCAATAAGTCAGGATAGCTCCCCAATTATGGGGTTATAAATTGTGGCTTGGCTTCATGAAATACTTAATATCCCCCAGGTTAGTATGCCCCAGAACAGTTGTTATACTATTCATGGTCAACAATAAACAAGTGATACAACATGCACCAAACTCGCTGGTTCTTTCCAAAAGGAACAGGACAAAAGGTCCGAAACTCACGCTCATGGGGACAGAAGCCATATTTGGCGTCGTTGTCAAAGTCGTAGGTGGTGGAGCACCACAGGAAGCCATCGTCCCGGCCCTGTGGCGTGCAGGAGTTGTACTCTTTACCCTGGAACAGGAACGGGAACTTGCAGAACTCCCCGTCTGCGTTGCCGAACTTGACCTTCACCACTGCCAGGAAATCAGAATTACGTGGAACGTCAGGTCAGAGTAGGGAGGGGTGGAACGTCAGGTCGGAGTAGGGAGGGGTGGAACGTCAGGTCGGATTAGGGAGGGGTGGAGCACCAGGTCGTGGTAGGGAGGGGTGGAACGTCAGGTCGGAGTAGGGAGGGTTGGAGCACCAGGTCATGGTAGGGAGGGGTTGAACCTCAGGTCGGGGTAGGGAGGGTCGGATCATTAGGTGATAGTATGGAGGGGTGGTACCCCAGGTCATGGTAGGGAGGGGTGGAACCTCAGGTCGGAGTAGGGAGGGGTGGATCATGAGGTGGTAGTATGGAGGGGTGGTACCCCAGGTCGTGGTAGGGAGGGGTGGTACCTCAGGTCATGGTAGGGAGGGGTGGAACGTCAGGTCAGTTCGGCGTCAGTTTCTCCAGAGGGGTGTGATTTGAACCACAAATAGTAAAATCACTAACACTCATTCAAACAACAACAAACACCACTCATTCAGGCAGTACCTTGGCCATCCCCTAGGGTCCATTGCTCGTCATCATCAAAGTGGGAGTCCCCGCCGATCCCCGGCCCTGGGGCGAAGGCGTGAGCTAGGAGGCCGTCTTTACCGTCAAAGGGATAGCCGTCTCCGTGCTCTGCTCGCCACACAGTCAGGAAAAACGTTGTGGATTCACAAAATAAGCATACAGTACAAAGCTTTCAAAAGGCAAAGGCTGCAACAAACACACATATATTTACAGTTTGTTTGTATGTTATTGCTAGGACTTTTACTTCAATGTAGATTGCTTCCTTTAGTTTGAATGGGGCACTACTACAGGGCTCTACAGATGTAATGCAGGAAGACACCAAATGCCGAAACAGCACGTTACTATGCATACCTGCATATGCATAGGTCATGCATAGGTCATCTCTAGGTCATCTATCTTTTTTTCAGTTACCTCATTGAAGTAAGTCTAGAATGCGCTGTTCTCAGTTATGGTACAGCAAGGAATTTTCAAGACATGGAGGGTGATCTTCTTAAAACCGCCTGCCCTTAGATCAACATCGATGACCACATGTCCCTGGAGTTTGAGGTAAGGAGGTCTAAGGAAATCCCATAAGCTTCCCTATAATAACAACCACATGTTGTTTATGCACAACTACAACTATGTTTATGCATGGTCAATAAAGGCTACAGGCTAATTGATGCGTCAAAACCGTTGAGGCATAGTTTGTTTATGTATCGGATTCTTTTCTGCCCGTTATAGTCTTACGTTCTGAAGGCAGACCAGCTGAAATCTGGACGTTTCACTTTCTTTCTCTTTAACTTTCAATCATGTTGCTGGAGGCCAATAAACACGTAAATGCCAAACAAAAACTCTGCCAGTAGACTAGCTACTATAGAAATACCCGTATTCAATAAATACACTTGTGAAACTAGTTTAGGACAGGGCATGCCTTTTTTGGCTTCCAACCCAGGCTCTGAGACATCTCCTGTTGGATCCCAGACAAACCCTACTGGACAATAAGACTCGTTAGCTAATCTGTAGTGTGTGTTACGAATGAGCCTCAGCTCCGCAGAGCAGCAGGCGGTGCGTACCGTTGCGGCCGAAGTTGATCATGATGTCTGCCTCTCCGTCCATTAGGCGTGTGAAGGTCAGCGGGGTCACGTCGCTCCACACCTTGAAGGCCCTGTAGAAGGCGTCGTTGATGGTCTCCTCGTCCAGGTCGGGGCTGTGGCCTAGGATCCTGAGGGAGCAGGGAGAAAGACCTGGTGAAGGGCTTAACCACACAGGCTGACATGCACCGTCTCCAGAGGAAACAGACTTTAGCAGATTCATTACAGAACCATAAGGTTGGTTTAGTGCTAAACGTGATCTAATAATAACATTATTGAATACTCAAATAATTTTATAATAGCTTGTATATCAACTGTTATAGTCTCAAAGTCTCGAAATGTTTCCTTCTAATAAAATTCTAAAACGAGGGACTTTATGAAGTCATCTATGCATGTTCTTTATATATATCGGATGCAGTTGCAAACCTTATGCATTTACGTACATGTTTAAGGAGATTTTAGATGGTTTACAGGAGGTCTGACCATGGGATCGTGTCATGAAGAACACTAAACAAACCCAGACATTAATACGTCTCTGGCCATGTGTTTATGCAGACAGACCCAGCCAGCACGGTCTAATAACAGGCTTCCAGACGCGGGGGAGAGCAGCCTGTGGAAGCCGCGGTCAGCCATCAGACCCTTTCGTACGCCTGTCTGCTCTGTACATTCCTGAACATACTCCCTGAATTCCTGAGTCGTTATCGTTCTAGAATCACAGAGGCATGGCCAAAACACGCCTCGCACCGCACCCTTGTGTAAGCAAGAACCACGATGCAACGGCTTTAGAAAGCAAGAGGAGGAGATGTTGCGCCCATCTCACAAGGCAAGCAGCAGACTGGGAAGGCTTTGGGAAAGTGGGAGGAGTTTGTTATGCAGGACGAGTCAACTACAATAACATAAGAAGTATAGATAAAAGAATATATAGAAGTTGGGTTAAAAAAAAGGCATATATTGGCAAACGAATATGGCATAAAATGGTCAACACCATTAATCTCCCCTCATCAGCAATTACATGCGAAATCTTCAAGTTAAAAATAATTATTTGATCAAAATCCTTTTTCTGAACTCAAGCATATCAACGAATTCTCTCCCAGGATTGTGTGTAAAGTGTGAGTAAAGTGCTGACCTGTACGTGATGGCGCTCTTCTGCCACTGGGGCTTCCTGTGGAAGAAGTTATAATTGGCCACATCTGGAACACCGCAGCGGGGTTTCTTCATGATCTCCACCGTGTTGGAGTCGATCTCTCCTGTTTCGGGCAGTTTGAAGAACTTCTGCATCTCCTTCAGAGTGTCTTTCAGCACCATCAGGTTGCATCTGTCTTTAGGGCATCCGTAAAACTTGTTCAAGTATTTCTGGAGAAAAGATGTGCATGTAAAAATATATTTCTTTGCACAAAAAACCAAAACAAAATGGAAATCCCCACCAAGTGCAACTCTTTAGCATTATGTTGTGCACGCGTCGCTTCAAAGTATTCAATATATTAAAAATGTATTAGGCCTACTTACCAGAGCAACTTCTTTGTCTGTTACGGGGGTGCTGTCGTCTCCTGGAAACCTGATAATGGGCGACGGGGCAGCATAAACGTTGTAAAGGGCAATGCATTGAAACAATAACACTAAGTGCGTAGGCCTACTAAATACCGACGGGATAGCCATGACTGCAGACTAAGGAGAACTTCTGTAGATAAACAAACTAAATAACGACGCGCACTGCAGTTCCTGCCTCCGGCTCCTTGTGTAGATATATTTTTCTTCCAGTCTACCGGGACATCCTTCACCTCAGATCCATGCACTTTTCTAGTTCTGCTTGCACATGCACTTTCCTCGGAGTATTTCGCAATCGGGATCCTGCGCAGACTCCAGGTCGGGGAGTAGGAGTCGTGCAGCCGTCAGTGTCTTGTGGCAGGTCTTCCCCTCCGCCCCGTTTTTAGGTCAAGCATCACGATGCAAACATTAGCTTCACTCAAGCGATGCAGATGGTCCGAGGCACAAGAAAGTTGGTTTGCTATTATGATTTATTGAAGCAAAGCCCATTTTGGCTGCACAAATTAAATACAACGGGTTTACGATTCACGCAGAAGACATTGCTGGCGTATTACGCTGAAAGATTACAGACATTGATGTCTCATTCGTGCTGTAGTTGAATGATTAAGTTGAAGCATTACATTACAAGTTTAGCCTACATCGTCAACTGCTTTAGCACCCACCACTAAGTTCCTGATAACGTATGCCGGGCGGGGACCTGTCATCTGCAAAAAGGGCAAGATCTCAATTTTATCAAAAACACTTAATCTTGATTGAAGCATTTCAGTTAATATATAAGTTCAATGTATTTAAATGTCGCATATATAGAAGCTGGAGTCTAGTATTCATTGAAATGTACATTTTACTTGTGCGTATTTACGTGCGTGTTTATGTTATTCCCCTGAACAACTGCTGTCCGTAGTGGGGCTCTCTAAATCGACGCCACTTCGACCTGGGCGGGACTTTACGTCCTACGTCACTCGCTATGGGTTTGCATGTGTGAGCGTATCCGTTTATCTCAGGGATCTGTGCGCGAACTCCCTTGCACTACAGATTACGAGCGTCAGTGTCGTACGCGATGGAGGGTGGGTGACATTCCTACAGTCTGTGATGATAGGCTATATTTCTACAAATGATTTACTATTACTAGCGATTAACATGACGAAACAACACGAACTAAGCTAACATTAGACTATAGCCATACCAGATAACGCCATACCAGCTAACCCTAACTATTTCTATTAAACTCTGAACCATTTTGCAACAGGCAACTGTGTGTTGGTGCGTCTTATTGCTTCCCACGTCTGCATCTTTCCCACTCCTGGCTAAGTTTCAGCTTGTGTACTGTATATCAGAAATGATCACCCTGTACCACACTGCTGACTTGTTGATGTTTTGTGAGCACTCACGCATTTCTCTAGGTATCTTAAGTTTCCTACTGGAGTCATCAAAACTTTAAACTTTGTTATTGTAAGAAATATTGTGTTGCAAAAACACTTTGTGTCTTACCCTTAGCCCCAGTAACATTTCTTCATCATAAACTACAAGTTACGCAAAATGGCATACAAACATCCAGTCCAATATGAAAGAAAAAAGCTAGCTTCATTAAGGAATTGAACCCCTTATCCCCGCGTTAATGAGTTGTTCTCTGACCACTAACCCATCAGGTCTTAGTAGCCTACATGCGATTCAAGAGTTAACCACTTGACAATCTTTAAACTTCGGTTGCCTAGAAATTGTAAAGACAGTGATGTGTGTACATTATTCGAGTATCCGTCACTCGCGATGTGTGTGCAGTCCAAAATGAAAGAAAAAACCTTGCATCACTAGGGAATCGAACCCCCAATCATCAGTTGGTCGTTGGTAACTGTAAACAAAGAGATCGCATTATGTTTAACTGCTAACTAACACACGGGTTTATGCGTTCACTGAACAAAGATTATGGAAATAAAAGACCACTATTCCATCAAAAAAATCATCAGAACCGTTATTACCAACCCCATAGGCGTCGATTACGGGGGACGGGGGGGACATGTCCCCCCCACTATTTGAAATACGAATTTTGTCCCCACCACTTTTAAAAATGTGCAAACCAATTGCGACTGAAAAAATCCCCACATACTCAACCGAATTCGTCGAGTCTAAAATCATGCGATAGGCGCGCACGAAGACATCATTTATTAGATAGACCTACCTAATAAACCGTTGGAACACACACGACCGGAACCCATAGCTATGGAAGCATATATGTAGCAAAATTCAAATGGCAATGCAATTTGCAATTTGCAATTCAATAAGTAATTACGTTATGCAATTGACAATGCATTATGCAATTTCATAATGTAATTTGTAAATACGTTATTCAAAGTGTATTTTAATATGCAAAGTGACAATGCAATCCTCAATTAAATTTGCAAAAGTTATAACAATAAAAATACAATAACATTTTGTCAAATTCTTTGAGTTCCTTTATTCAAATTGAAAAGCTATAGCGTCCCCGTGATTGCAATCCACTTCGCCACGCTCCGTGTGTTGCGATATTCAAATGACATTTCAATCCGCAAAACGGAATCCAAAACGGAATCCAAAGAGGAAATCCAAAGAGGAATCCAAAGAGGAATCCAAAAAGTCAATATGCAAAGTGGCAAACGTATCAGCCACCAGCGGGAACTACGTCACTTTCTAGTGTGTCAGACTGTTTTATGTGTGGGGGGAGGGAGTTCCAGAGCCTGGGTGCTGAACAGCTGAATGACCGGGCACCCATTGTAATGAGTCGTGATGTGGGGATACATAGTAGTCCAGCAGAGGTTGAGCGGAGGGAGCGGGAGGGAGTGTATTCTTGGAGGAGGTCCCAGAGGTAACTGGGGGCTAGGTTCTGGAGAGCTTAGTAGGTGAGGAGTGGGTGGAGACGGTGGGTCTCCCGACCCTATGTTTCGCACCCAGTGCCTGTAGCACTTTGGAAATCTTTGTGTTTACCACACTGGCGTCAAAACGTACCCGTGAGGATAAGTCGTCTATCCTATCTCCCAGAACACGCACTCTATCTACTGCATCTGTGTCTTCAACACGATTGTTCTCTCCTTCAATTTGTATAAAGGAACTCAAAGAATTTGACAAAATGTTATTCTATTTGTATTGTTAGAACTTTTGCAAATTTAATTGAGGATTGCATTGTCACTTTGCATTTTAAAATACACTTTGAATAACGTATTTACAAATTACATTATAAAATTGCATAATGCATTGTCAAATGCATAATGTAATTCCAAATTGCATTGCCATTTGAATTTTGCTACATATATGCTTCCATAGATTGCATTGTCACTTCCAGGAACAGTGCATCCGCAATCCACCAGTGCTCAGCGGCCAAGACTGGTATTGCAGCTGTTTAAGCGGGCTGTGGACTTTCTTTAATAGGTCCATGAGTTCAACTCTTTGTATAGCAATATTAAGGTGAATGCTGCCATCTTGCGGTAAACAGGTGTTACTACTCGTCTTCATCGCGCCTGCCTGCATTGTCCCACTGAAGAGAACCAAATGTATGATTAACCCTTTATTGTATGATTTACTATCCAAATAATAATAATTAACTAACTTGCACAAAGCATACAAATTTAACTACAATTCTAAAATATTTATCCGTAACTTTGAATATTATGGATTATGGATAATAGCCTATTATTATTAATAGTATTATTTCTTAACAAATTCAAAGATTTATTAAGAAACCATGAAGGCTAGAGCTACACGCAAGGAATGTCAATGTTTTCTTGGGGAATTAATTTGCATGGATGCATATTTTATATAGTGGACAGTATTCTATGTTTAAATAATTGCAATGTAAATTCACTGTTGTTAAGGCATAGAAGAATGCCTTTACTATTGCTACCCTCTGGTGTCTGAATTAAGTATTGCCTAAGTATTTTTCCCTGAGCCTTTTAAGGCTATTTTTTTGTACCGAGTTCAACGGTACGCCTCATGATTTACTTTAAATCGTTTTGGCATCTCTTTGTTTCCACTTCCATCATAGATTACCGCAGTGCCTAAGAAAGGACTTTTAAATAAAGAGAGACACAGAATTTTTTTTGCAAGGAGATCTGACAGATGGATAGCTTGCAGAAATGATTTTGTAGTATATCTTGCAAAGCAATTTCCTTCTCTTAGCCCGAGTAAGTTAATTTATTAGTTGCAAGGCGACTGCTGGTTGCAGATTGAACGCAGACGCCTCAACTTCCAACAATATCCAGAGCATGTCAGCTGCAGGAAGAGGGATTTATTTTATGTGCTGATGTACATGCTGCCATCTTGTGACTGACACACACACTGCACACACTCCAACACACAGACACACACACACACACACACACACACACACACACACACACACACACACACACACACACACACACACACACACACACACACACTGCACACATACACACTCACTGCACACCTACACACTGACAGGCGCGCACACACACACACACAGACATACACACAGTCACACACACATACACACATACATACACACACACACACACACACACACACACACACACAGTCAAACACACATCTACATGCACACAGTCACTGAGTCAACCCATTAAATGTACATAGGTCTGCCTCTCCAAATAATAAAAGAAAAAAAGGAGAAGAGAGAAGGTGTGGAGATGCCAGAAGTTGGGCCGTGCTTGATGCCCTTCTAATGCATACAAATGCAAATCTGCAAAGCAAACAGGCACGATGAGATTGAAATGATAAAGTTGGATTTGCATGTAAATTGATTTCTTCGCTCTGCCTCCATTGAGTGGCAGGGCTCCGTTTGAATTAAAGTGTGTTCATTGTGGGACTCACTAGGGTGTTTTGTGTTTGTTTGTGCCTGTGTGTATCCACACGCACAGTTGTTGTGTTTGTGTGTGTGTGTGTGTGTGTGTATCCACACACACAATTGTTTGTGTGCGTATCCAAACCCACAATTGTTTGTGTGTGTGTGTGTATCAACACGCACGTGTGTGTGTGTGTGTGTGTGTGTGTGTGTGTGTGTGTGTGTGTATGTGTGTGTGAGATAGAAAGTGCATGGTTGTCATCCAATAACGTTGTCGCTCCTCTTGCCCTGATTGCGAACTGTGTCTCTTTCCTTTGTGTTTGTTCGGGAGAGCAAATGGATTATTTAAACACGATCATATTTTCATGGAATGTTTTACATCCATTTAGCTAAAGTATATCACAGTGTTTACACCCAGGCATTATGAATTGTGCATGTTACCATCATTACAGCCACTGTCTATATAATTTTAATGACTCCAAGTCCACGGTATATGTACTACTAATGCAACTAAATGCAACACTGCAATATGGTGGCTCTGGTCGCCAGCCATACCAACTCATGTCATGAATTATTACCATCAGTGACATCTTTAGGCGTGCCAATGCAGCCGTCCCCTCTGGGAAGGAGTTGGACATTCTGAACATAAAGGCCGGTGGTGGCGCGTCATTCCAGTTGGCTGTGGATCTACAGGCCTGCGCGGTTGACTGCAGTCCAGCTGAACAGACCCCGGCTCTGGACGGCCTCACCTCCTGCTCATACCCTGTCCTCTGGCTCCTCTGGCTCGCCGTAGGGTCTGGGGCCAGTGAGAGGCCCTCTGATGGGTCATCAAACCAAATAAAGGTATCTGGCTTTTATCTGGGCCAGGAATGGCTAATGTCCCCATCTCATGTCTCCGCCATCTCCTTGCTGGTGTGTGTGTTTGAGGCAGCACATGCTGTGTGTGCCGGAGACATGGGTGTCGAGTAGGCTACACGCGCATACCCAAGTAGCTAGTTAGCGAATGTCGCTAATTGAGTTCGACACGGCGTAGTTTAGAATCAATCTCTCAGAAATGTTTGTCGTCTGCACTTCGATGGAATGATTAAGCGGCGTTTGCCGGGAAAATAAATCCGTCGAACAACGGCATCAATAAATCTGTTTCAAGAAGAGTTAATTTGGCTAAGCAGTGTGTTACAGAACACTGCGACAAATATTATATCGCTCTGTTTCAAACATTCCGACGATGAATTATTGAACATAAATCCATTATCTTGCCCATTTCTTATTTATGAGCGCGACAAGGGAGACAAAGGATGACTCCAACATGTCCAACAGTAATTATTGTTGCGCATTGTGTCACGTTTGTACCCACGCGATCCGATTGCCAAGACAAAACAGGACAAAATTGTGATGCACGTTTGTGAGTTTTTGATTGACAATTTGAGTACACGCGGCCCACAACTTCAGCCGAGGCGAGCGGCTTCTTATTCAACAGCGATTCTTCTCACTCGCGTGGCGGCTCCTCTTCGAAGCGGGCCCGTGTAAACACTGATGCAATAATGCATTCCATTATAGCAGAGCGCAGCCGCGTCTCCTGTGGCCCCACTCCGTCTCAATAATAGGTCAACAGCTGTATTTAAAAAATTAATCACATTCTTGGCAGTCGCAAAGGTTAGACCGAGATGCGATTGGAAGCTGAGATCAGCGGCGAATCTCGGCGGGGACGAGGGAGAGTTGCGTTTGATGAGTACAGCATGTAAATGATTTGTGTGTGTTTATAGGACACGGGGCTGGGCTGGCCCCTGCCTCACTCCGAGACAGTCTGCTCCGCTCCGCGGCGGAGGCTGGCAACAGCAAATGGAAATAATCACGCCTCCACCAGTTCACAACTCGCAACACAGTTGTGGTGTTGTTTCCCCCTGATTTGATTCACCTGTTTCCCTCACTTTCTCTCCTCGTTTGATTAGTGCATTTCTGGGTCAGTCTAGCACTTTGTTTTCTAGCCCCAGTCTCTCCTCGTGCTTCTGTTTCCAGAGAGCGTCGCTTCTCAGACCGCGTTACCAAAGCAAAGTCTGCCACCGCCTGTTTGGATGCATAAATCACAGAGCAAAAGTAAATCAATCGGTTTAACACACATGAAGCCATTAAAAAGCTGTGTTGGGTTGGACGTTGATGCACACGCGATGGAAGTGAGGAAGGACGTGTCGATGAAACATGAAGAGCTACCTTGGATTGCTCTTAGCAATGCTAAAATATTGAAAGGGCTGTCTTCCTCATTTACCTTGCTGCAGTGGCGGCATACAGCATGGCCGAGGAATTCATTGGAGAGGCACATGCATGATGGGTGGTGCGGTGGCAGGAATGACGGTGGAGCTATCTGGTGGTGCTGTATAGCTGCACCCTGGCCAAATCTGGCAACACTGTCCTCCACCCTGGGCGTGATGTAAGAGAGTGAAACGCTGTTTTCGAGGTCCCTGTCTACCTGCCGCAAGGCGACAACCCCTGAAAGAAGCTCCGCCACATACGAGCCGTTACGTGGTCAGAGCAGGTCGGCCTTGTGTAGACCTACGTCACTCTTTCTGTTTCTATGTCTTGATTTTGTTCCAGGATGGATGAAGGAAGCGTTTATGGCTGCTTGAGCCTAATGGGAGTGTTTTGACGAGACACTTCAAACGTTGTTGGTGTAAGTACTGAATCCTACCCACCGATGAGATTCAGATTAGTTTAGGTCCAATCATCTTGGAAAACGAGCGCTGACTTTTAGGGATTTATCCCGATCCTTTCCCTCTACAAAAATGTCAGTTCTGTGATTCCCTGCCAGTCGTAGAAATGAAATGAAATGGCTCTTTTACTGTTGCATGCTACGTGGATCTCCTCACATAGCTAAGGGTCCGTGCAGTAAGCCCCACGTGTGAGAGATTGTGCAGCTTGTCCCGCGAGCTCTGCTGACCCTCATTCAGAAATAACCTAATACAGCCCAGGTAAGCACACTTAATCTGTCTCGGGCGTGTGTACAGACAAACGGCCTGAATTTGATTTGATCGGTATCTTCTGGATCCGTGCTTAACATCAAACAGCGATTTCCAACAGCTGGGCTTAATATGAGTTGGGTGTTTTTTCTTTTTTCTTTTTCTTTTTGATTCAAACCTTGGCACATCTGAAATGGTTCACACGAATCCTGACATTCACCGTATTGAAGCGGCTTCCTGGAAAGAAGTAATACCCTTAGAGCTCAATAGGGCATTATTATGGCTTGGTCGGACCTGCACAAATTCCAGACAAAAGTGAATTTCCTTCTCCCTGTCGGTAACAACCTCGGTGTCACCTCTGAAGGTGAAGTAGCATGATTCGATAAAGCTGTCTCTTTTTTCCCTGCCTTGACCTCTGGTCACCTTGTTAGTCCCTGAGAGTAGAATTACAGTTTGTGTTGCCCTATAGCAAGCCCCCAGAGCCGTCCTTTAGAACAAATCTACCGCACACATAACCCCTCAATACACAGGCACGCTCCAATGACACAACCCCACCATTATGACGCTGTTTTCACAGCTAAACCGGGCCCCCCTTCTCCTACTAATAATAAACATCAGCTGGAACCCCTTGAAAGTACTGTAGGTTACCTTGTTTCTCCCTATTAAGGGGGCACCTTTTCTCCATCGCACACTACCGGAATCAGCGCGGTCGGCTTCTAACCTCAAAGGGGCCGAGTGTGGACGGGTTATGCACGGGAACTGAAAACCTGCCCGGTGTGTGCGTGTTGATGTATGAGGCACTGTTGTGGAAATGGAAGCCAAGCCGTCTCCCTTTGCCGCCACCTGTGATCTTCGTCCGGCCCTCACGGGGGGGGGTTCGTCTGTATCCCACAGGCCCCCTGTCGCCCACATCCACACGGCACAGCACGCACGCCGACACCACCTTCCAAACAGGGATGTATGCAGGATATTGGAAAGGACCTTTGCCAGGAATTGAGGCCCACGGGCGGTTTGGGGGCGGCAGCAGCGCTGCCCTGAATGATTGTATCGCCTTCCCCTCCCTCGTTAACACGAGGACCTGTTGGCAGGATGTCTGATGTGGGCTGACGCCGCCACAGCCTGGGATGAATGTTTACTGGAATCATTTTGTGAGAGTTGACGGGTGGAATAAGTGGAGTCGTCCGGTGGGGGTGTATCCCTGTGTAGACACACTGGCACACAACGGATCCAAGTGGATATATCATCTCCATCGGAGTAATGTGACAACAAATGTGGTCATGGTACAAGTTGCTCCAACAATGCCGTTATGACGAGCTAAAACGTCCTTATTATGAGTTGATTCATGGGGTAAATCTATATTCTATTTTCCGAAGGATAATTAATTATTCTGTGATTTGCTGGCAGGGTTTTTTACGCCTTTAGAAATTAACTTCTCCCTATTTACTGATTCCCATTCTTTAAGCCATAAGCTTCAGCTAATGCATCGAGCTATAATCTTTGCAATAGACGAATCGTATTTCATATTACGCAAGACAAATGTATTCATATTCCATGTTTCTCCAATTTTCCCTGTCCCACCATCTGTGTCTTACATTGGACCAAGATTAATCTGCTGATCCCATTGAGGATAGGGCAGGTGTTTTAACATTGACAGAGGAGTCAATTGGAGCTGAAATGAAGCCCTAATCCGCCACATCATATTATTTTCTATTTTTAATGAATCAGGGACAATGACCATCCACCGATAATGGCATCTGCTTTGGGTTGCATTATTTATTGTGTGTGTGTGTGTGTGTGTGTGTGTGTGTGTGTGTGTGTGTGTGTGTGTGTGTGTGTGTGTGTGTGTGTGTGTGTGTGTGTGTGTGTGTGTGTGTGTGTGTGTGTGTGTGTGTGTGTGTGTGTGTGTGTGTGTGTGTGTGGAGGCCCCAGAACCTGCTCACACTGGGTTCATGGTGGGAGTGCTGTCAGCACCGATGGGCTATGAAGTTGTATCGAGTGACCTTGGACCGAATGTTGAATCATTTAAGAACAGCTATCCTCCCGTGGACGAGAGAGGGAGGAGGGCGGGCGAGAAGAGGACAGAGCACTGGTGTGGCCGACTGGTTATTAAGGCCTGTTTGGATTGAGAGGCTAGGGGGGCAAAGGTCAACCTCCCACACGACCGCTGTTGACCCAGTTTTCCTCCATCTTTTGCCACGAGGACCCGCTGATTGTTTTCATTTCTTTCTTCCCGGAAATTGAACGGTTTGAGCCCAGCCTTTGTTTCATTGCTTAAGTCAAGGTCAACCGGTGATTAGAGTCCTGAACTGATGAGCTAACTGTCACCGTACACACACACACTCCGGGCTCAACTCACCGCTGGGCCTGCTCCAGCCGCGGTCTAACACATGCCCTCCTAAATTCACTTATGTAGAAACACTTGTCTTCCCCAAGGCGAGCCCCCGCGTGTAAAGACAGAGCCTGTGGACGCACAGACAGATTGCAAACTAGTGTTAATGATCGGGCTGTCAGGCCGGGCCTGTGTTGCTTAATCTCCCTCTCGCAGCGCGCACCATCAAAGTGATGCAAATGGAAAGCTGTATTGATTCCTGCAGCTTCTCCAGTCCTGCATTCATATCACTTAGCGTATCTGAAGTCTCCATCTGCATCCATAACGCCCCGTCTTTGGAGCGGAGGCAGAACGGGCGTTTGAAAGGCTCCCCTTTTAAATAAGTATCTGCAATTTGAAGTCGATTTGCCATGGTATTTTCTGTATATTGTAATGGGATATTTTATTAAATTGTGTTTTTATGTTAGCATGTTTGTTTAACACAGTTAAAACCATTTTTCTTTAGACACGTAATAAGTTAGTTATTAAATTGTAGATATCTCTCCTTCAAATCTGATTAAATTCCGTGGCTGGAGGATCAATGCAGATTATCGGGCCTCACGGTTCGTATTCAGAACAGATGGTTTTGCCACAAAGTCCCACGCAGAAAACCTGTTAATCTCATCCACACAGTTCACATAAAAAATGTTTGATGGGATGTTGATCTTGACACCTATATAATAGCACTAAAGCAAAAGTAAATATTGGTCTCTAAAATCCTTTCTTGTGTTCTGATGTCCTACTTTCTGACAGGCTTGGGCTGATAATCTACGTGACCATATTAGTGCCATTACATGATCCCATCAGACCCTAGTGGTCGTGGATTGGCTCTGTATTCTGTAAAAAAAACGAAAAGAAAAATAAAACATCCGGATCGATGAGCCCTCCTTCACAATAAACCTGCAGAGATGAGGACAGCCAGGGGGAAATGAAAATGAATTCCTCACCAGTAGCCGTGTGCTCTCTACCATTTCCCCTGGTCACCCAGCAGGCAGCTCTGCTCTGCAGGGTGATTCATCCAGCACATTATCTCAATAATGATGTATCTCAAGACGTATGGCTTTGGATGTTTTTAAATTATATTTATATAATGGGTCGTGGGATCACCTTTAATTTCACAGGCCTTGGCTGCAAAGAGCCATTTTGTTTGAATTCTAATAAGCAATCTGCTCGGCTGTCCACCGTGGTAAAGGAGATGGTGAGACGATATTAATATCAAATATATGTAAATGTAAATATGCAGATATCGTATTAATATTGTGTAAATAAAAAATACAATAATAAAGATATATGTTTTGTATTTATTCCTGTAAATTGTTGGTAGTATTTTATATAATGCATACATGTTTGTTACATACCTAATATCTTTGTATGTATATGATCGATTATGGGCATACTTTGCTTTTAGGCTGTTAAGTTGGAGTGATGAGTACTCAACACAAAGTATATAGTCTCTATTCAGCAGGCTATGTTCCCATAAAATAAACAAAACACTTACATTTGCAGATTTGATTGTAAATTACATTCATTCAATTACTAAAAAGATGTTTGAGCGGCGGGCAAAACGACAGCAAACCAACCACGCAGTGAGAATAACACTGACATCTAGTGCCGTGAATAGTGGTCCTTCTAATGGATGCTGAACAACAAAGGTTGCATTTCATGATGTGGGAGCAGCCTGATGGCTACCACACCGGTGGAAACCACAGCCGACACAGACCCTCTGTCGGCGGGGGGTTTGAAGTGGAGGATAAGAGACGGCTAGAGAAAGCTTCTCCACACGGAGCTGCTCCGCTTCCTTCCTCCTCCGTCCTCCCGGCTCGTCCACAGAGTCCACAGAACCGGAGACTAAGTAGGGGGAAATGTCCTGCTGCTCCATCGTTTTTTTCACCCTCCAGTGCTCGCAGGCGCGCAGGCTCTGTCATCCTGGCTCAACTCTAAACAGAACCAGTGTTGTTTTCTCTGCTGAACACCACCGCTGAGCGCTTGCACCGGCGTGTCAGGCCGGTTTCCCCTGGATAATTTCTGACATGAGAGGCCTGTTTCTCCCCCGCTCTGATCCCAGCGCTGCCCCGACTGGCCTGGCCTTCGTTAGCCGGGGCTTATTGGTTACACATGGCCACAGAGCGCGCTGTGTTATCCCCCACGCCCGAGGTGCTGGGGAAATTGCTGAGTCTTCCCCACTAAGACAGGTTCCTGGAGGGGGTGCTTCCTGGACCCGCTTGGCACGTGCGGCCCGCCGTCCGTCTGCGGGACGAGAGGTCGAGGGCTTAAGTTGAGTGAGGGCAGGCCGCTGCCTCCTCTTCCTCCTGACGATGATGATGGTGATGATGCTGATAGAAGTGGCCCATCAACGGGCTTCACCTGAAACTGATGTGTCCAGAAGGCAAGAGAGGAGAGATGCTGCTTTCACACCAAAAAGAACCAAGAGCCAGTTCCGGGCTGGTGCTAGGGCCAGTTCCAAACAGGTTCCAGCCTTATCCCACTTAAGAACCAGTTGGTTTCACACCGGCCAGAGCTAGCCATGGAGCCGGCGTGAGCAACGTCATGACGTCACTGCAAACGTCTCCGCTAGTGAGCTTGGACAGAAGCATACGGCCGACATCTTTCTTTATTCTGGGTGGAAATAGTAATAGTTACGCCATTAAATGCGTTTATGGAAACATTTTTAGCGAGAAATGTGCATTTTACTTTCATAATGTTCGCTCTGTGAATGTGAAGGATGTTTGGTTTGATAGTTATGACGAAGAGGGAACGCTCCGTTCACTTGCATGGACATGGACTCATCTAGCTGCGTTGGCGCGTTGAAGGTCGATTCAATCCGTGTATGGTTCGTTCTTTGAATATTCCGATTTAAAACAAAATCAGAAAAAAACAAAAAACCATACACGGATTCACGTCCATTGTTTACTTCGGTGTTTTAAAAAAATGCCGGTCTTCGTTGGTCTTCGTGTTTACGAAGGTACGGATAACTCCGCCCCCTGCCCCCGGCGTAAAAGCGGTTCTAGTTCTAGCCCAGCTCAAAAGTGGGGCCAGAGTTGAACCGGTTTTTAGGGGCCGGAGCCGGTTCTTTGGCGGTGTGAAACCAAAGCCCTGGCCCTAGCTCCGAACTGGCCCGGAACCGGCCCCGATTTTACGGCGGTGTGAAAGGGGCAACAGAGAGCAATCGGCCTTATAGCAGCCATCTTGGTTAAAAAAACTAGCTTGGTGGAGGAACTGAATGGCGGAATTCTGGATTCAGTTCCTCCACCAAGCGAGTGTTTAGAACCAAGATGGCCGCTAGTATTTAGAACCAAAATGGAACATTAGAACATTTGGAGGATACTACAATCTTGAAATAGACAAACTAAAAATACATTTTCACATGAAAATGTATGAAATACCAGATCTTCATGAGATGTGCTTTGATAACTGATGGCTCAGCTAGCTAGATTGCTAGCATGACGATGTCATGGCAATAGCCAAAAAAAGCAATAGGCCTGGAATTTAAAAAATATAATCCCGGCAAACATCCCAATAAAAAATGCAACACATTTTGAAATAATCTATTGCTGACAAAACGCCTGCATATTAAATGCGTGTTTCCTTTTGTTTATGTGTGTAGGCTATCCCTGTGCCCCGGGTGAAGATGAAAAGTTTTTGCCGTTTTCATATTTTCTTCTTTTTTTTTTTCCTGTTGGACTTGTAACCTCTCCTACCCTGCCGGTAATCACCCCAGAGCCCTGTAATCCCGGCGCAGAGATGCCGCCAGGGGAATATTACTGTTCATATTATTAATCTCCTCCCAAATTCCTTTCTGTTACCGAGATGAGGGGTCGTTGCGCGCCATGTTCTGGCGGGTATTAAGTGTGCTACAAGAGATTCATGGAGAGGTAGATTTCGCGACGTGTCGGGGATCAAGCCCGAGGTTGTATCGCTGGTTTAAGGAACACCCGCAAGCACACACAGCCCCAAAAAAAACAAAAAAACGCATCTCCATACTCTCATAAACAGCACGACATGAAAGGCTCCGAGGACCCAGCAGGGGCTCCGATCCGCGGCGGCAGCCTGCGTGACTCCTGTCAGCGGGAGCGAGCGCCGGCTAAAAGCCTCTTTGGGGTCCCAGGGCTGTGATACCTGACTTAGCAGCAGGTAAACCCCCAACCGCAGGGCTGAGGACAGCTGCATTGTCTCCGTCAGCTGATCAAGGTCCCCGCGCTGCGAGCTACCCACCGTCGCCACGACACCCTTCCTCCTCGACTCCAGAAGATGAATAGGGATGAGGCAGAAGGACTTTCAGGAAGACGTTTTCTCTCAAATTTCCGGGGGTTATATCTTTTTTAATTTAGCGCTGCTTTTCATCAGCATGTTCCTGAGCGTTGCTTCAATTATATTTCACATCACAGTGTGAGGATTGGTGCTTTCTCATTATGCTGTAATACAACGGCGTGGGTGTAACTAAGCCTTTAGTAATTTCAGCATTAAACTAGCAAAAGCGATGTAAAAATAAACACATGGAAAGTGCTTTGAGGTTTGTTCATGTACACATCTCTCAGCTAAATGCACTGACCTTTTCCTTGTGTTTTCCCCCTGCTTGTACCTGCTGTTACACGGTGCTGCTCAAGCATCTCTAACACAGCTAATGCCTGAAAGTGCCTAAAGGCAACAGCATGTTGGCTAATTATTTAGCATGGGGAAGTAAGCCACTCAAGGATTCAAACCAGACCCCCGTCTCGCCCTCCCTCTTCCCGACACTCAACACCTTTATGCATCACTTCGTTGTAGTTGTTGTTGTGTTTCCCGCTGATGGCTTGTGCGTGTACTTGCAGGAGATGTCTGAGCAGGTGTGGAATTGGATGCAGTGCGCTGTGGCGCAGCCAGTATTTATGCAATCAAGAAGCAAGCAGGCGGGGGCGCCGCAGAGCCGGCCGTGTGTGAAATCCTCTGGCAGAATTGACAGCGGAATGACGGATACCTGTAAAATTCATTCACGCCTCCGCCGTGCAAAGGGGATAATTCTTTTTTGTGTTTATACAAAACACTGCGCGACACCTCTGAAATTGTGTCCCCCCTCCTGACGGCGAGAAACCGAGAAAAAAAACTGCAAGGCCCATCTGAAGTCAGACCGATGTAAAATGAAAAGAGGGTCCTTCGCTGCCACATTCAGACTGTTTTGATGTCTGGGAAATGCACACTCAATTATAGAGGCAGTGCTGCATGTAAAGCTGTTTGTTCAGTTCCCCGAGCAGAACCGCCGGGCCCAGGACCTGTAATGGAAACGCGTTCTATTGAAACACCGAGAGATTTACATGGCCGCTGTTTACGTCCCACCTTCACAATGCAAAAAACATGGAGATGTGTAGAAGACAATAACAAACGGACTCTCTGATGTCCCTCTGTTGTGTCTCTGAGAACGGATCCGCTATCTAGAGAACAACTGTCCAGGAGAAAATACAGTACATGGAGCAATTTGTAATGTAGCATTGATCGGTGGAAGCCACTGCCTCTTTATTCCTCATCTGAAGGTTGTGTGGTGTCTTATGAGCCAATTTTCCTTCTAAAGCCTCATATTAGCTGCCCTAAGGTCACCAGGCAAATGTCTCTCCCCTTGAGGGTGGGGGGGACACTTTCAGAGTGCCACTTTGCATACTCCACACCAACACCTTAACCTTGACCGAGCAAAATCCATTCTCCGATAGGGGTGGACATTTCCAACGGGGCCATGGGCTGCAAGGCCTTGGGGGTTTGGCGGTAATTCCTCCCCCTTTCCCTTATCTCCCTGAATGCCCTGTTAGCTATCAGTACGTGTACAGACCACCAGCCATGCATTCAGCCTAATTATTCCATTTCAAGATAAATCTGGTGTATAGTGTCATATCCATCATGGCTGTCACCTCTTACGCCAAGAGTAGGGCACTGAATGAAAGGTATTTTCCTCATATGCACTTCTATACAGTCATCAATTTTGAGCAGTCTGTTCATTGTTTTGCCTGACAGACGTGAGCTAATAATGAACGATGCAGGACGCCCCGGCTAAAAGGAACAGCCCACGCCGGAGCACACAGGCGCAGTTGGCCGAGACAGGACCAGGCCAGCATTACGACTGGACTCAGGGAATCCGCATGACAATTGGCCCGGCTCGTCTCAAGGTCACGGTGTTCTGTACGTGTTCGGCCGATGTCAGAGATGTGTAGCGATCAATAACTTCCCCTGTTTGATCAGGAGAAGAACCAGGGTACAAGTGTTAACAAAGGGCCCGAGCGACAGCTACTGCATGTCTACAGCGTGTTTACACTGGGAAAGGACGTGAAAACAGGGGTTTGGCCCTCAGACGGCGCCCAGAGAGTTGCCCTGAGCCTTGTCCCCGCCTTGTTGGACGGTGATGAACACCACTTGTCCACTCAGGACGGACATAGAAAAGGGACTTAGGCGCCGGGCGGGGATGATGTTTTGATAACACGTCATCCCGACAAACATTGGATTACACTTGTTATTCCTCATGTCAAACTGAAGGATGGTTTTTGGGGCAGATTATAGGCAAAGCAGGTTATATGATGTACAGGGCGAAAAATATTAAGGCAATATTGGGGTATTTTGAGAGATTGAAAATCGCCTTCATGTTATCTGTTCGTTTCCTGGGGCTGTGTTCTTAACCTTTTGCACAAACATATACTGCACTTTATTCAATAAAACATATGAAATGTTATTGTTGATAATAGTTGCAGTAGAATAAACATTCACTATTGTGACATTCTGGAAGTAACACTTTTGTATGTAGCCTATGTATTTATTCAAATGTTTTTTTATTATAATTATATTATGTAAATTAAATAGCATCAATATTCCTAGAAGATAACCAACTGCCGTAGCTTTGTATATTACAGATAGTAAAACCTGCCATCCCAGCTCTCACAAAAGATAGCTGAGATGTTCAGCAGTAGACACCCTATCCAAAAGGCTGAGATGTTTAGCAATGGACACCCCATCCAAAGGGCTGAGATGTTTTCATGCATGGGTGCTCTCTCATACATTCAAAGCAATTGATTCTTTTCAGTGATGTTTAAATGGCCAGGCATCAGTGACTTGTACTCTACATCATAACAGCACTGCAGGGGCGAGCGATAATGATGATTCAGAAAAAGAAGAGACTGTTACCTGTAATTGAATCTACGGTATTCAAAACTGACTGAGATAATTGAATGGCTCCGTTGTCGCTGCGCATAAATGTTAAGCGATGCGTTTACCCGAGACTCTGTGGTGCGTGCTGTTTGGTTTGGAACTGTATTATTATTATTTTGATTATTAATATTGAGTATCCCGGTTTGTGATGCCTAGTCTTGTATGATATTGTGTTGTGGTGTGACCAAAGAAATATGAAATGCGGCTTTCGATAGATCCCCTTAGGCTATGAGTTTGAGAATGTAATTTAATCACTGGGCTATATCCAAAACGATCACCAAATCACCAACATATTTTACAATGTGTCACAAGTGAAAATGCACCTTTGTTGTAATGAAAGTGTCCTCCAAGATGCTTTACACACATTACATACACAGGCAGACCCTCTCTATACAGTGTTTATGGAAAATTCATCATGAACCTACTGTACACCAACACGCACAAATGGAGAATTTGAATGCATTCAAATACAATGGAGCTCTGCTGTACACAGTCTTTATTCGCATGGTGCTGGTAAACAACAGAGAAGTTATTTTAGAAATGAAGCAATTAGTGCAGATCCAAAATGAACACAACCCCCTTGTACGGCAGCACATGGTGGTGACATTTGCATGCCTTTGAATAGCCAATCTCTGAGGGCTCTTGCTTCAGATGGAATTCTCTATGCCATGCGATCTTTGTTTTAAACACAGCAAACAAACACATGCATCGCGGTGGGTGATGGTGGAGAAGAAGCTGCTTCACACACACACATGGCTGTTTCTCACACACACACAAAAAACACATGCCCATACACGTACAGACACACACACGCACGCACACACACGAAAGAACACCCGCACACACACACGAGTACACGTTCGAAAAAACAAGCACTCATGCACATACACGTACACCCACACACACACACTCTGACATATACAAACACGCACATGCCTTCATACACATGCACGTACACGCACATACACATATGTGCGTGTGCGTGCTATGATGTTTCGGTCTCTTTCCCTGTGAGTCCGCTCCTGTTCTATGTTGTGGTGTAGGCCTACTTCACTTTCTGAGCTCTCTGTCGGATGACCTACAGCTGCGGAACACGTAACTCATCACCGTGAGTGTCTGCACGCGCTTGTGTGTGTGTATTCATGTGTTTGTGTGTGTGTGTGTGTGTGTGTGCATGGGGGGGGGGGGGGGGGTTGTGGGTCCTTTCTTATTAGACGAACAGAAATGTGGGGGTGGTGTGGGGTGTGTGGGAAGCGTCTAAAGTTGAGTGGCGATCTTTTCTTTGGTCTTAATTAGAAACCCCATCCATCACGGAGGCAGCTTTCTATTCATCGGGCTGATTGGGGACATGACAAATGAATGTGGGAATAAACGGGCTGTCGGCTGGAGAGGGAGATGGATGTCCTCTCAGCCGTCCGACTGGGAGAAGTACAGTTAGCGCTGGCAAGAGGCCAATGCCCCTCCGCCTGCTGCATCTTTAAAGATCCCCCCCCCCCCCCCCCTCTGCTGCCTGGGGGCCAACCCCACCAACACAAGCCTTCCCACCCCCATCTTCCCCATCTCCCCCCCAGACCCATTTATTAGTAAATGAACCCAGCGGCAGAGACGTGCTCGAACCCACAACCTCCAACCCTGCCTCGCCCCCCCCCCCCCCCCCCCCACTAGTGCCTCAGTGTCAGGCCCGGGCGTAGAACCGTGTGGAGTAGAACATACGCATTCCTTTGATGCGCGTCTCTGTGAAGTCACTTCCTCAGGAAGTTGGTTCGAGACGCAGCGTCGGCGTGGAGCGGCGCCATGCGTAGCGGGAGAAGTTACGCGTTAGTTGTTTTGTCCCGATGTCACTCTAAAACGGAAACATTGCAGAATTAGCCATGCGTTAACGTGAGGGATGGGATACTGTTTGGCGTGTTTACAGCGGAGGCCAAACGTGACCATTGATGTGTAAAGCAGCACCGTAGCAGAATGGGAGCTACTTAGCCCGGCGAATTAAACACTGTAGGAAAGTGGCTTGATTGACACCCTGTGAGCCATCTCCTTCTTTAGACTTTATTAGCAAATTCACTTTGATCCCGTTATAGGGCAGACAGTTGAAAAAAAAGAATAATGTCATAACCATGAATGCACCCGTGCACCTTTTATACTCCCAACCCCCTCTGCACACTTATGCATAGACCCAGCTCCAATGAAAAATTGGTTTTTCAATTACAAGGTTTGCCTCAGCTCCCTGGCTAAACAAAGACTTTCTCAAGGATCCGTCGAGCTGAATTATGTGTTACCTCAATATCCAATTTAATGACTCTGATTTTATTTTATTGTTTTTTTTTCTGTCTTCATTGTATTTCTTTAAACGACTGCATCTGGCAAGTGAGCAGGCGTGCATTGACAGGAATAGCACTGATTTCACTCACAAAGCCGTGCGTAATGATCACGTCCGAGACCAACACTGAATAAGCAGCATGACCACAAAAAGCTCTTTACTGATTGATTGAAATTGTAAAATTGATTAGTTCATTTGATTCGGGCAAATTTATGTGATTGAATTAAGTACAGAACAAATGACAACCAATCTTTGGTAAAATGGCTTTTGAAATAGTCCCTAACCCTTTCTACCATTTTAATGTGTATTAATCATAATTTATTAAAGGCCCAAACACTATTACAGTTTCCTAGAATGGCCCCCTCTCTTATTTCAAAAGTTTCAATAATCCAAAATTGTTTCACACCAACAATAAGATACATTAGTGGATGAATATATTTTAAATATACCTGGCATAGTATTGCTCATATACATATATATTCTCCTCCCACCCCCCAACTGTCAAATAACCAGCCTTTTGCAGTATTGCGAGATCTCATAGTTCCACTTTTCTTAAAGCGAGTACATCAACGGTGTCATTTCATATTTGAAGAATGAAGGTGATCGAGCTGCATGAAAAAAAAAACAGCATCACTGTCACATCGAGACGCTTTAGTCTCAAAACAAAGAGAGCGGGAGAAAAGAGGATTGTGATCGCAGGTCTGTGGCATATTGGCACAAAAAAATGAAAAGCTCAACCTGAATGATTTATCTCCACCCCCCCCCCCCCTACCCCCCCCCACAGCCTCCCCCGTCCGGGTCTTTGAAAGGCAGAGAGGCGGTCTCCCCTCGGCTGCTTGTGTTGGTAGGGGAGGGGGCTTTGGGGAGCGCAGATCCATCCGGGGAGGGCAGTTCCTTCTGTTTTCTCCGTCCAAGACGGAGTGGGCTGTGAAGCTGGTGTCCCTCTATGTAGTCGAGGCAGAGATAGACAACCAGTACAAAAGGGAAAGGCAAGCGCAGTGGTTTTGGCCCGAGGCTATATCTTTCGCGGGGGCTCCCCGAGCTCCAACAAAGTGCGCAGACACTTTCCAAAAACACAGATACATTTTGTTAGGAAAGAAAAGAATAGCTGATAAGTAATGTCAACTCGTAGAAATAAAAAAGAAAAAAATGTATGCATACTATGTTTCAGTTAAGTTCCCCGGGTGATGAAGTCCTCTTGAAATATGAGACATGACGTTTCCAATGATGTGCCTTTTATTAAAGCTAAAAGGTAGCGTTATATAAGAATACATGAAACAAATCTTTCGACTGCTGCACCGGCGTGTGAACATGTGTGATGTTAAAGGAAAAATCTTGCAAACTCCTTGGCATTGTTCCTTGTCTGCCTCGTCTTTTCACAAGAAGGCTTTTTTTTTTGTCATTCCTACCACAGGGGCAGAATTGTGAAGACATCTGTTATGTTATTAATTTCACATAAATCTTAAGCTCCTCAATGCTTAAAACGGCGCTTCATTCAAGCTGAATTAATGAAACATGATTGTAAGTCCCTCACGTGGAAGAGAGCTGTCGTACAATATTGAGTTGCTTGTAATCACTGTGTAATGTCAGGGCCTGCCAGGGGGGGGCGGTGACGCGGTCCTCCATGGAACAGCGTCTCGCATGAGATCTAGGCCCCAGCGCTGCTCTCAGGCAGGATTCAAACACCATGACTCTGAAGGCCGGGGGATGACTCACTGGTCTCAGACCCGGAGTACCACAGCTCACCTTGCAGCCTTTCACTCTGTATTGATTATGAGCTGCTATGTGTGTCAGGTGAGAGTGTGTGTGTCAAGAGATGGAGAGAGAGTGTTTGTGTGTGCGACCATTTGTGTGTATCGAGGGGGAGAGTGTTTTTCGGTGTGTGTCTAAGAGTTGACACTACACAAAAAATTCAAATGCCACAATATTTTAAAATATTTCAACCAGGAACGTGTTTGATGCAATGTTAAAAAATAATAACATCTAGGCCTTTAAATGCCAATTACTTTTTTAACACAAATCTGCCACGACCCCATCTGCATGATGGACGACCTCACATCCCTGGCTTGAGGAGCCCTGCATTAAAGGCTGTTCCACTTTAATGCACCAATAATGTTGCAATATTTCCTAAATGCACATGTTTTAAATTGAGTTTGGAATATCTTCACCTCCCTACTGTTTGCATCAAGTGTGTGTTTGCATGTGTACACGTTGTGTTTACGTGGGTGAACTTTTTGTCTCTGTGTGTATGTGTTAACATGTACGTTGGTGAACATACTACTGTACAACCAGCCCCCCCCCCCCCCCCCCCCATACACACGCACCCATCTCTGCATACTGATGAGTTCCTTGAATGATGCCCTCTGCGTCAGGGCAGGGGGACCCCAGGTCTGACACATAGACGCCCCACCGTTACCTTACTTTCTGTCAAACTGCCCTCCTCTGACGTTGAGGGGGGGTGGGGGGGGGCACTCGGGGCGGTACATCAACAGGTCTCTTCCTGTCACAGTGTGTAGCGTGTGACACACTGCCCCTCCACGGTGTCAGTGCATCAACCGCCCTTCCCCTGCCCCCGCCTGCCCCGTCCAAGACTAGCCCCCACCCTCCCAGAGAGAGGCGTTCTCCCTGCACCGTCAGGGTGGACCACACAGGACGTCTGGTGCGATACACTCAGTGGCGATTCTGGGGGGTGGCCTGGGGTGGCCAGGGCCACCCCTGAAAGCTCATTGGCCACCCCTGTGGCCACCCCAGATTTGATAGGTAGTTGGTCAAGTTCGTCAACACAAGAAATAAGAGAAATGCTGTCAATCAATGATGACAGCTGATCAACTGATTTAGGGTCAGTTTTTACATTTTTAAATAACACAGTAATGGTCGTACTGAGGCTGTGAGAGCTGATTTCTGCTCGGCGGACATTTAGCTATGCAGGTCAGGTGACCCATGAGATATGCGCGCTGCACATGCTGCTGGTCCGTGAAACAGGAGGACGACAGTCCTTTTATATTGTTCACGTTGTCACAGTGACAACGTGAACAATATAAAAACGATAAAGACGCTGAAATCTGTCGTTGAGAGGTATGGTAATTTAATGTTTAGTTATATCGTAGTTCCCTCTGAATGTGTAGGAAAACTTTATCCAGCACTAAGTAGCAGCTAAAAGACGAACTACACTGCACTAGCTAACTTAGCAGCCTCCAAACCAAGTTAAGCATGTAACGTTAGTGTTTTGGATACCGCCATGAAATATGAAAAGATGTTTTCTGGACTGAAGACTGATGGTGTTTTTTGCAGATGTGTGTGTTCAATAGAGCTAATGTTATATTTTTGGCCAACCAGTGTGTGAAACATAGCGTGACAGTCTAGATTTAAGTAGCTATAACACAAGAACAAGCTGTGACTTATTTGTTGCATTCAAATGCCACAAATGCTTGAGATGCAATATGTGTTAATTGTGTTATTAAAAGTGAGTTGTAAGAGTGGTAGTTATGTAAAAATAAACCTTTGTAGATCCTATAAATAGACATAATTAGGCACATTGTTGACACCTCCTTTCTTTTTGACATTTTAATGGAGTCAAAGCTGTTATTTAAGGGGTTCCAAGTTATATTTGGTCTGGTGGCATTGCATTGGACTTTAAGTCTTGTCTTGTGGTCTTATGGCCTATGTGAAAGCATTTTGTAGCAGGAGAATGAGCAAAAGCAAGAACTAGCTACCTCTATTGCACTTTGTTACTATTATTAGAATCCTCTATTGTTCATGAGAGTTTGAAGGTTTACATAACATTACTTTATAGTATATACTTTGCAGTTAAGATTTGTTTGGTTTATGTTACAATTGTTTATGTATATTTATCAAGTTAATTTGTGATTCTAAGGCTTAACTGTTTGATTTAAATAAACTTCATAATTTATGCTGAATCAAAGCCAACGTTTATACCTTCATCAGGGCCCTGGACATGAATACTGTCTGGGTTGAAAACCCACTTTTTGCACATTTTCATACATCACAAGGCATCCTATAGAATAACATTATTCAGTCATCAGGCCATCCTCTGTGTCACCTGTATTGTTACCTATGTTTGCTTTACTAATTTAGGTGCCATCTTGTGGTTAAATATAAAACACACCAAAGCAAAGAACATACCAAAAAAATCTAATTCCAGTATCTCCAACAAATTAGATCTAAGCTAAATAATAACATAAACTGAGTATGTAAAGAACAACAAATATTTCTGTTTTTTTCCTTACAAGCTTAATTTATCCTTTGCTTACAGATACACTTTTTAATAAGGTCTATCTTAAAGCATTTTGGTTTGTTCTGTTGCCTGGATTGCTGTGTTTTATGTAACCACAAGATGGCACCTCAATTAGTAAAGCAAACACAGGTAACAATTCAGGTGACACAGATGATGAGCTGATTAATGTTATTATATAGGATGAGTTAAGAGCAGTTGAATTTTGCTACTCTAATTTAACTTGTGAAGAGATGAGGACTTTAATCCACTATAAGGAAATGGCTCTTAGAAAATGTGTACCCTATTCTGAACATAATTACTGATTAAAAATAGACATGTTAAAATAACCAGATTCAGACAGATTCTGTGTGTATCAAAATTTTCAGATTCAGATTCAGATTCAGAAGACTTTATTTGCCATGACATGTAAACACGTTTGGAATTTGTTTTGGTACAGTGGAGTTTACAACAGGACAGACAAGACAGGACAAGACATTGCAAATGTAAATAAATAATATAATAAATGTAGAGTGCCAAAGTGCAGAGAGCTCACGTGATTGGGTACAACAGACCATTAGATCACTGGATCACTGAGTGGGGAGACTGGTCAGGGGGGGGGGGGGGGGGGGGGGGGGGGGGGGGGGGGGGGGGGGGGGGGGGTGGGGTGGGGCAGTGCATTTAGGAGTCGGATGGCCGTGGGGAAGAAGCTGTGCGAATGTCTAGTTTTTAGAGTCTTTAGTGACCGCAACCTCCTGCCTGAAGGGAGCGGAGCGAAGAGACCGTGGCCTGGGTGTGCTGGGTCCGCCATTATCTTCCTGGCCCTCCCCAGAGCCCTGCTGTTAAACAGGGCCCCAAGGGGGGGCAAGGGGCATCCAATCACCCTCTCCGCCGAGCGTATCACCCGCTGCAGCGGGGAACCAGGTGATGATGGCGGAGGTGACGATGGACTCGATGATGGCCGAGTCCATCGTCACCTCCGCCATCATCACCTGGTGTCTATTTTACCAGCATAGACACCTTTATTTGACAGTTATGAGACAGGAAATCATGGGAGAGAGAGGGGATGCAACATGCAGCAAAGGACCGGGATTCGAACC
>NC_082395.1:22456741-22478694 GCF_031168955.1 Gadus macrocephalus | reverse complement strand
GAGCGACAGCGCGAGTGTGCGAGCGAGAGAGCGACAGCGCGAGTGTGCGAGCGAGAGGGCGCTCCCCACACGGGGAGCGTCTCGGGGCGGTGGCGGCGGCGCTGAGGGCTCCGTCCCGGCAGCCTGTCTGCTCCGTGACAGCCGGCTCCTGCTCCGACCATAAGCCCCGTCCCCTCCGCTAACAGCCCAGCTGCGGGGGGAATGTCCCCGGGCCTGACACTTTGACACGGCCTGCGCGTTGACAAATAGCTGGCGTTTCCACCTCCTGCTGCACTGTCTGCTTCCTGCTAAATCAGGCCTCTGCGACTGCATGAGCGCAGGGGGAGATGGGGGAGTGGTGTCAGATCTGCTGTCAGTCTGCAGGGTGGGGGGGGGGGCTGCTGATTCTAGGCCTCACGGGGTGGCAGGCTCCTGTGGGGGGTGGGGGGGGGGGGGGGGGGCATGGTCGATGACACTTGAGCCATCTTAAGGGATGTTTACATGTTCCGATTTGGGCGAGCCCCCACCCCTTCCCATCAAACGTGCACGGCACACACACACACACACACACACACACACAAAACACACACACACACACACACAATATGAGACATACATAAACACACACACACACACACACACACACACACACACACACACGCACACACACACACACACACACACACACACACACACACACACACACACACACACACACACACACACACACACACACACACACACACACACACACACCTTGTCTTCAAGTGCTCCACTGAGATATCATGTCATTTTGGCACTGGAAAGGTAGAGCATCAACGACAACGTCTGTGTGTTTGTGTGTGTGTGTTTGTGTGTGTGTAGGGGTAGGGTTATGAGGTAGGGGTATAGAATAATTGTGTATTCATGATTATGTGTGTTGAAGCGGTGTGTGTGCGTATATGTGTGTGTGTTTTATGATACGTAACCTTGTCTGTCATTGCATATGCATAACTAAATTTGCATTCCTCAGAGCCATACCGATCGGCCAGCAATGCTTTGACAACAAGAGTCGATCCAGTGTCTGTGACAGTCAGTAACCAGTACCACCACTGGTACAATCTCTGTCTCTAGAGATCAAATAGTAGTACTATTTGATCTCCATATACCTTCACTACACCTGAGTTGATATTCGCTCCCTTCGTTCTTTCCCTTCCAGACCAGAGGCAGCCAGCGGAGATGTATCTACGCTCAGAGGGTTGTGTGTGTGTTTGTGTGTGTGTGTGTGTGTGTGTGTGTGTGTGCGTGTGTGTGTCTGTGAGTGTACCCCTGTGTGTCTATTTGCGTCCCTGCCAGTGCGTGCCCATATGGGCCAGGCCGGGCCGCCTCTCCTCTCCCCCGTACCGCTGGGCCCTAAGTGCCCCTGCACTGCTGCTACGGTGACGGGGTCCGTATTGATTGATCCTCTTGCCTGCGTAACCTCCAGCTCACTTTGGGGTGTCCCCAGTGGGCCCGGGCTCTCAGCAGAGCACACGCTCTGATTAATGTCCGTCTTTTGGGTTCTGCCGGCTACACTGCGCCGTGTCAGGGCAGATTTGTCAAGCGACAACTATGGATTATCTCCTGCATCCTCCTGCTCAACTTCGGGCGCCATCGCTGCCCTTTAGTGTGTGTAGGACCCGCCGGATCCGTCCCTTCTTTCCTGTGTGTGTGTGCGTGTGTTCCTCTGTGTATGTGTGTGTGTGTGTGTGTGTGTGTGTGCATTCTATCTTTTGACTCTTATTCTGCAGCGTTCCCCTGGGAGGCAGCGATGGCAGATGCATTAAACAATCCACTTAATAGATAAGCTACAATATGCTTGAGCTTCCTCCATCGACGCTCACCTCCTCCTCCTCCTCCTCTCCCCCTCCACCTCCTCCTCCCCCTCCTCCTCCCCCTCCACCCCCTCCTCCCCCTCCTCCTCCCCCCTCCTCTACCTCCTCCTCTTCTTCTGCTGCCTCCCCTCCTCCCTGCACCCTTCCTCCCCTCCTGCTCCTCTCCACGTTCCTCCTTCCCTCCCCCCCTCCCCATTCCTCCCTATCTCCCGCTGCTGAAATGGAATTGGATCAAAGAGGAGTGAAAAGGAAGGAGTTGGGAGGGGTGGTGGGGGGGCGGGGGGGGGGGGGGGGGGGGGGGGGGGGCACGGCGGCAGGGCTCATTGGGTTTTGTTGAAATATTTATAGGTCAGGGTTGACTGGTTAAATTGAATATCTGTTCTGATCTCACTTGCCTATTTAACTTGCGCCCAGGCAAATATGTTTCCTAGGTGATAACCTTTTATGTACCGGGCGGACTTCATTGAAATGCATAGAGATAAAAATGTGTCACACTCCAGCGCTGAGCCACACAGCCGCTGATGCTCGATTATTCAAATGATAATTGACCCCCACCTGTAGCCCGCTCGTATCCAGTATCAATCACTCCATCCAGTGTGAGGATACGGGAGCGCGGCGCTGTCATTTACATTACAAACCGCCGCTGAATGTCAAGGACCCCAGGCAGCCCATTTGTGAGGAGGAGAATGGTGGGAAAAATATATGGGCCAATTATGATTTTCAATCTTTTTAATAATTTAAACGCTGTTGATATGTGAATTACTGCAGCGCGGCTGCGAGTCCCGCGCCCTGTTTATTCGCTGGCCGTATTATTTTCCTTTGTAACAAATGACTTGATGTTAATCTTCATCTATAATTTTCCTTCCTCTGATATAATGGCTTCTAGTGACTTGCTGTCAGCGCGCTGATGAATTGACACGCTGTATCAAAGCAGTCCAATGTCTGTTGTGTGCCGTGCCAAGGCAGTTTTTTTCCGTTGCTATACTAGAGGGCACTCATGGTAATGAGGAGTCCCCATGCATATTCATATTTGCATACACTAAGCAAACACAAAGCCAAAACAACCACCGAAAACAAGAGCAGTAGACACATGTATACCATCGCGGAGGAAACCATAATTCATTCCTTTATTTACCAACACTATTTCGATAGGGATCTAATTAAAGTATACAGCTGCCCCACTACATTCAGCGGCACTCTTTTGGTATTTGTCTCCTCGCTACCTGTTTAATCTTTAAAGAGACATTAGGTACGAGGACGGTTGGCATACATTTCCAAACAGGCATTACTGTGTGCTCGGCAACTGGGCCTATTTGTTTGTCAGCCAAAGCTCTATAATTAGCAGTGTTTAATTATGGAAATGGCCGCTGAGGAGAATTTCAAACGCCCTCCTTCCCTGGATCATTAGTTACAGAGGCGAAAAAAAAATGAAATGCTTTCAGCAATGAAGGGTTCATATTTCAAGCTTATAGCTGCTAAAAGGGTGTACTCAGAAAATCAATTTTATGAAAGTCCGTTCAGCACTAAAGGGAGTTCCATGCAACTAAGCAATTTTGAAATAATGTTAGCGGCGGTCTGATTCATGGAAGGAACCAGGACTGTGCTCCCTTCGCCGAGGACATTATCCCCTAAGCCCGGGTCGGGGGTCAACCTCTGGTTTAAATCAGCCTCTGTTTAGCATAACTGGATTCTTGAAGCGCCGCGGCTCCGGCCCCCGTTCTGAATAGATAAGTAGCCTTCCTGGAGGGGCACGGGGGGGGCTCTGCACCCCATCGGACCGCCAGGGTACGGCGTGGAGGGAGTCTATGGGACGCAACCTGACCTTGACCCGCCCGCCTACCCTTGCTGTTTCCCTCCACAACGCTTCCCCCCCCCCCACGACAACCGCCGCCTCACGACAAATAAACTTGACACTCCCCCACCCCCCCCCCCCCACCCCCCCCCCCCCGCCCGGCCCACCCCTGGCACAAACTGCGTCGCAGAATGACGCCACCTTCTCCGGCGAAAAGTAGACGCACGATAAATCCTGTTCCCCTTCACCCCTTTGATGGTCGCCCACGACACAGCAGTATTAAGGACACGCATGCACATATTCACACACACACACACACACACACACACACACACACACACACACACACACACAACACACACATATAGACACACACACTCACGGTCGCACACAAATATACACAACATATGTGCGGGGGCTGTGCACAGGCGACACATGGGAGATGACGGTGGGTCTCCCAGCACCACCACCACATCCACCCAATGAGCCTCCCTTAGAGACCACAGCACTTCCTTGTGCATGGAGGTCATCAGCACCGTGGGGGGCCGGCACATGAACGGATTGTTTAGGGGACCCTGGTGCGGTCGACTGTGTGTGTTCCCAGAGACACTTTGATGGGTCTTTCATATTTAAAGGGGTGGTTTAGTTATAGAGCTCCCTGTAATAAACTATAAATAGATATATTCATGTATACATAAATACATACACATCCATAGTTATAGAGCTTGCTTACTGTCATAAAGTATACATAGAGATATTCATATATATGTATAGATGAACATATATAAATATATCCATAGTTATAGAGCTTACTGTAATAAACTATATATATATATATATATATATATATATATATATATATATATATATATCAGCTCCATGTTAGGGCTGTCACACTGGGGATCCCCATTAGTCAGATTGATCGTTTCCTCTCTCCCCCGGCCTTGATTCATGCAGTAGGCCTACACCCGAGCCCTAATGAGTCACCGGCCGTATGGTGGCACAGGGCATCTGTGCCGTGGCGCCCACCCCACCCATCACCACCCCGCCCCACCCACCGCCACCCCGCCCCACCCACCACCACCACCCGACACACCATACTGTACACGCCACATGGGAAGAGGAGTGGGTTCCCCTGACTGGGAGGGGAGCAGCCTACGTTATGTAGCTCGCGGATATTTGTGTTCGGTTAGGAACGATGGCAAAGAAATCCGAAAAAACAGCATGTGGTCACGATGTGGGTTATTTTTCCTCGAGCAAAACACGTTCCATGTTTGGGTGTGTGAGTGTATTTCACAATGTTTCAGACAGTAAATAGAAGACTGTGTATTTAAATGTAAACACACACCCCAAAACGTGCAGTGTCCCGTGTAGAGCACAGATGATAATGATGACGCAAACAAGTGAAGCATTATCTTTATTTAATCCATCATATAGGAGAGCCACAGCTTTACAGCCCCCCCGCCAACAATGTTCATTTTATTTACCGCTGTCGTTGCACACACACCCTCCATCATCCTCTGTAACGCTGGTGGTGGAGTGATAAAGATGATCACAACAATAAGCACCATATAAAGTATCTTTACAGCACTGCTGGGTCTAAATGAGCTCAATTGCACGTATAAAAAAAGGACACGATGTCTCTCCGCAGACTTTTAAAGCCATGGAATCCCAGGATGGAAACGTAGCGTGCCCGGATATAGATTTATGGTTAAGTTCTGCTGGATTTCATTCAGGATCATTTTCTACCTTGGGAATTTGGGGTGTAAAGGCTCCATGACGGATTGTCCAGCGTGCTTGGAACTGCTCTATAATAGTTTTATAAGCCAGTCAGTCAGCTTGGCCGGTGCAAATGGAAGTTAATACTGTCTTTCGCAGTGTGAAAGTTTCCCTCTAGATCTCCATCTGTTTCCTTATCAAAACATTTCTTATTTGCTAAGTGGAACCGTGAAATTCTATTGGCCTCGCTACTCTAGCGAGGGGACATCAGAGTTTTTAAATGGCATCAGGATGGTGATATTTCTCCTGAATGCGTGACGTGTGTGTCAGTGTGATTTACATTCTCAGATGTTTATTTTGTATTGGTTTTAACGTACTAAAGTCTAAATGGCCTCATTGTCCTATTCTTTCAATTTTATAGACCAAATGCCCCGAGCTATTACCATAGTTATAAAGAAACATCAATAATGGAAATGACAAAATACAAGCATAGTATGTGTGTTTGAGCATGCGCTTGTGTTGGTATTTATACATTAAAGAGAGAGGGCGAGAGAGGGGGAGGGGGGGAGAGAAAGAGGTAGAGGGGAAGAGAGAGAGAGGTGGAGAGAGAGAGAGCAAGGTTGCAGTAGTAATTTAGATGAACTTCACGTGAACCGCAGGAGTAGAATGAGCTCCATAAACACAGAGTCCTCTATGTGTTATGGAGATCCAGGGGAATAAATGAGTGTTTGCTAAACACATTGGACCAGAGATCCGTCCGAGGTCTTCATGGCCTTCTGTGTGTGTGTGTGTGTGTGTGTGTGTGTGTGTGTGTGTGTTGTCAAACAATTAGTTTGACAACCCAAGGCGCCCTTGTCACGATGCCACTGCATGGAAGATGCATCACACGTGTGTGTGTGTGTTTGTGTGTGTGTGTGTGTGTGTGTGTGTGTGTGTGTGTGTGTGTGTGTGTGTGTGTGTGTGTGTGGGTGTGTGTGGGTGTGGGGGGGTCCTATCTGTTTACTCTCATCCTCGTATGTGGATCGCGACAACATGGACGCGGGCAGCCCAACGTCTCGGCCCATCTGTGCCTATAGGAGCTGTCATGCGTTTCCCCTTTCCTGCGCGCTACAGGAGCATATAGACCGTGTGGGGCTCCCATACGGGTACTGTATGTGGAGGCTGCGGTCTCTAGAGGTCACTGCAGTTCCATGGGTGACAGCGCCGGGCCCACACCACTCACACAAAGGCAGGAGAGGAGGTGCACCGTGAATATTTACAAAGTGCCCCTTGTGTGTTGCCATAGTTCTCCTTAACAGACAATACAACCACTGAGGAAGAACACGCACACTGGCACGCACCCAAGCGCACACACACGCATACGCATGCACACACACACACACACACACACTGACCTTGTTATGAAATTGTGTGCGTGGGGATCTGGGGCTCTGGGGGAGGCTCTGCTTGTGTTAATTGAACTGATTTCACGGAGCAACCAAACGCTGGCTCTCTCTGGCGGGATCTCGTGTCTCTTCCATGGAGCGAGGTGGGTGGGTGGGTGAGTGGCTAGGCGTCGGGCGGCTAGGTGAGGTGGACAGGGGGAAGGATGTGTGTGGAATGTGTCCACGTAGCCCCCCCCCCCCCCCATGTGCTTGAAGGTGTGCAGGGGGAATGTAAAAGACCGGAGAGAACAGCTGTATTTTCATTGTCACAAACCCCCCCTCGCATTTCCTTCCATATTTAACTTCTGCTCAGGGAAAGCCACTTTGCATAGATTACAATGTTATTTCTCTTCTAAAGCCTAGGAACAAAAGAAAATAAGGTATACACATGACGTTCCAGGATTCGGCCAACAATGCAAACAAATAAAAGGAACAGAAAAATAGAGAAAGAACAATTCGGTGGCCTAACATGAAGCATATCTGTTACTAGTTACACATCGCAGGCTTATTATTTGAATCTGCTCCCTCAGTTAAAGAGCAAAATAAAACCAGGGGGGTGTAGCATTGTAGCCTGCTGTCGGAGGCCTGCCTGCCAATACTTGTGCTACTGGGTTATTTTTAAAGTTCCCTCTCCTTAAACATTAACTGTCAGCAAAACACTGGGAGCTGCAGGTCCTAAGCTGTGTTTGTGTTGTGGTTGTGGTACCAGAGGCTGAGCACGCCTGCCTCTGGTGAGCCGTGGCAGATACTCAGTCCATCAGGCCAAGTTTTAAAATTAGTAACAAATTTAATATGCGCTCCGTTGACTTCCGGTGCCTTTCTGAAAAAAATAACTGAACAAAAAGCTGAGTTTGTCGTAGGGTCTCTCTTGAATGATCGCAACGTAGCCTGGGTTTGAAACTTAAATTAAAAGACGGGGCTCACGGCCACAATCCACAGCATATGGGGGGAATGTTTACTCTCGTCGGCATGGAGAAGCAAGGACCACCACATAAAAAAAAAAATCCAACATAAAAGCGCACACAATGTTCTGCGCTAGATCTCTTTTGCCACAACCCAAACCAAACTATTAGCGTGACCTTAATCGCAAAACCATGCTCCTATTAATGGTGTAGTAGTATCAGATTTGATTTATGGCTTTCATTTTTAGGGAACATTCTCCCCCTAACGTGTTATATGGGGGAAGTATGTGTTTTCACCAGGGGAACCCGGCCCTAATGGCTGAAAGGTGGCTAAAGCATGGAATTGAGCATATTGGTGTCATAAATCTACATTTCAAACTGGACAGCATGAAACATGGAGCAGGATAAACGACAGGGCCAAGAGGGACAGAGTTTACTCAAGACAAGAGATTAGATTTGACCAGATTTGATATGAGGGAAGTTCAAGAGTGTCATCTTGCCATCATCTGTCTTGAATTTATTCCTAAAGGAAAACAACGTATATATATATATATATATATATATATATATATATATATATATATATATATATATATAAGATGGTATTATATAGGCTCCCTAGGCTCTCTCACAAAGGCCCTTAGCAAATGCATTAATACATGTGTTTACATTAATTCATCATGCTAGTTTTTATTACGTTGCCTTTCGTATTAATTAATATCCTAAATTGTAAAAATCCCTTGACATTGTACAGACTACCCAAGAGCTTTATCAAGCACATTCTAACGTCTAACTACCTCTCAAAGGTCGACATTTCTCTCTTGGGAAGTCAGACAACAAAGTGGTTCCAGGAACCATGGTGATGTTGAGCTGTAGTTTAACCTCTGACCAGCAGAGGGAGGTCACCCATTTAGTTCTGCCGTTCAGCATGCATTTACATTCTACTTTTAAAGGGTTCTCAGCCACAAGAGAAACGTGTCAGTTATTATTTTTAGACAACCACATAAAGCGCGTATAGTGGTCCCTTTGTGGCTCTTTTATAACCGAAAAGATAAGCATGTTCATAGGGCTGGATTCCCGGGAACAGGTCACAAGTCCTGATTAAAAGTGACTTTACTGTCTGGCCATAAATATTTCCTAGCCCACCTTTGAAAGGCAGGAGAGCCGTGGCTGCTCTGCTCCTTTGCCACATGAAAGTGCAAATGGAAATGCTTATGGTTGGGAGCGGCATCAGTCATAGCTGGAATAAGAGGGCCAATAAAAGGAAGGTAATTATGATGCTCCATCATTTGACACAGCCTGGGGATCTTGGGCTGTTTGCCTTTGTACACTGGGAGGGAGGGAGTGGGGGGTGGGGTGGGGGAGTGAGAAATGGAAGGAATGGGAATGAGAGCGAGACGAAGTGAGAGAGGGAGACAGAGGGAGGGGGCACGAGAAAATAAATCCCACTAGTGAATAATGAGACCTGTTCTTTTATGACTGCGCTGTGTTTAAAAGCGAACTTTGACAATGTGTGGTCTGTTGTGTCATGCCCCCCCCCTCCCCTGTACCCCAAGGCCCTCAGCTCCTCCTCCCCCACCCCTTCCCCCTCCCTCCTGTAGAGCTGTTTACCTCACCTGTTTTCATAATTTTAGCAGGGGAGTGTGCTTCTGGCTGCTGCTCTTTGATACCCCACCCATCGCTCCGACGCATCAAAGGCATCGCGTCAGGTCTGGCCCGACACGCTTCAGACAGCTACGCCTTACTAACTATTATACTTACTGTCTGCGAAGCCTGGCTTATCCTGAAAGGTTTCCTTAAGGGCCATAAGTGGTTGTTGCCCAAAGGAGGGCCCATTATGTTTGTCTGAGGTAAACAACTCATTGCTTACCGCTTTTTATTGCATTCTCATTACATTTTGATTTAGTGTCGAAGAGGACTTTGTTATAATCTATTTTTTTTCAATTGCTAGTGCCCCAGAGGTATCTAAGGCCTTATAATTAGTTCAAAATGTCATCTCCTGATTCTCGGTTGCTGTCCACTGAGGGGGCCTTTGAGGTCAACATCACAAAAAGAAATGATGGCGTCTTTAATCACGGTTAATATGCTTGGATCTCCCTGATCACCGCCCGGCGTTTTGCCTTTTGTGTGCAGCGGGCCTGTGGTGGGGTGAGTCTGTTAGCACGCGCCGCGGTGATGATTTAGACGTCAGTCAGGTACCGGGGGCTCCATTAGAGCCAGCAGACAGCGTGCTCACACCCCAGCTCCTAATCCTGCACACGGCGCCCCACAGAGAGACGGGCCAGAGAGGAGGTGGTGTCGACGCCATGCTGTTCCCCAGCCCCGCGGCGGGCCTGACGCCTGCCGGTGCTCAGGTTTATGAGGAAGGGCTGAGGCGGGTATCGCTGGTTACAGAGGTCAGATCGAGGCCGCCGGGATCAGGGGGCCTGAAGGATCCACACTCTGGGATCGGCTGCACAGCCTGAGACAGGGTTTGTTTATAGTGCGGAGGATTGCGGTGATGAGTGGTGCCTTGTAGCTAGAGTTGGACTCGAGGGTTGTCGTCTTATAAACTGAATAATTAGCTGTTCGTCAACGTTTTGTATCGACTGCAGATTTGTATTGTTGTAGCAATCTGACAAACATTTCTATTAAAAATATCTCTTACCCAAAACATATTGTGTAGATGTGTATCGTTCAACACACTTTTTCTTTGACACCCCATATACTGCAACAGCTCATAATAGTCTAGTGTGAGACAATACGGAGTGAGCAAAAACATGCTGTTCATGTTTCCATGTCCATTCAATCCTCGGGCAAAACACACCAAAGTATCCCCTGCAGTGGATCAGCACCACTTGATGTGAGGCGGACCCCCTGCACAGACCTCCCATCGCTAGGGGTCCATGGTATACCCACACACTGTTTCATCAGCGTGGTATCGGATGGCGCCCTGCTGACCCACAGGGTCCGCTGAAGGGGATCAGTGCTGGCGTCTGACCTCTGGCCGGCTGTCGGACACCCCGCACGCCGGTACTTTAAACTCTGGTGGCGTGACGCGGTACACTTTACACCGGAGGCCCGACAGCAACACGTTAGAGGCCAACAGATGCCCAACGTCAAGAGGAAGACAAACTGAAGTAGCCCGGGAGATTAAATGCGGAGATGTGGGGGATTATTGAAGGGGGCATTAAAATGACACAGAAGATTATTGTGGATGTTTTGCGGCGGCGGCGGCTGCGGCGGCGGCGGCGGCGGCGGCTCAAGGTCTCTGAATGGAGGGGCTGCCAGTTGACAGGACAAACACAAAGGAGGGAAGGACGTAACGAGAGCAAGGAGCACGCCAGGGTCTGATTGGAGAGCTCAGACGGCCCGCTGTAAGCGCCTCGTGCTCAGCGAGCGTCTGGGATTTGTGATTGTGCTGATTGTGTTTGTTTGTCTAATATGATGTTATTGGGAATTATTGACCTCCTTATTGCCATATGCGTTCATATTGTCTTTAGAAATTCACACAAACACCCCCCCTCCCCCAATGTTAGTACCACTTGCAGTCATTCTTATGCTTACAGATGGCCCAAACTAATCTGTTTGACTTTGAGGTGAAAAAGATTATAACCTTTACCGTCTATATAGATGTGTTTATGTATATATGTTCTACAACATTTAGTCTTCGCTGTTGACTGAGTATAACCTTGACATTAAGTGCTTAAACGGAATGACCCTCACTTTGCTGTATGCAACACAGGGCCTCTGACAATGACCTTTGACCTGTTATCACTCACACAGAGAGCCAAGAATGTGAACGGGGCTGGGGAGTGCCACACAAAGCCTCCAAATGGGTTTGGTTAACCACTCCATTGGTCAGAATGAACCCCCACAACCCATTTACTCCCAAGGACCCGCTGGAGAAGGAAGATCCCCAGGAAATGACAATACTGTCATCTCTTCCTGCCAAATGCTGGGCTAGTGAATAAGGTTGCGGTTGTGAATGCTGATGGAGAGGGCAAATGTTCCGGACTGGATCAGTGAACCAAGAGAGCAGCACTGAGCTGCATGTGGCTTGGTGCCATAGACAGTGTGGGGTCACCCAAAGGCTATAGAAAGAAGCAGGGGTCACAGTGCAAAATCCAGCCAAACCATACAAAGCCAGCTTTTCATCCTCTCCCTGGCCGTGCGGCGAAAGCCATAATTATCTTTGACAAAACTCATTAGCATGGACCTTGTAGTGACATCAGCGACCGGGAGTCCCATACAGGAGGACATGCACAGGAACAATGTCCCACACACATTTCATTGGCTCCTTTGACAGGATGTAATGAAGTGTACCTCTCATCCCCCTCGTCTGAACTCTGAGCCGGCCGGTACAAAGAGCCGGTTTGATGAGCCCCGGTTGTCCGTCGTGGGACACATCAAATGGCACCTCGCTCCGGGCTCTTTTGTGGGGTTCCCGGGGCAAAGGATTGTCCGGGATGTTGTTGTTGTTGTTGTCGTGGTTGTTCGTCAAGCTGCTGATTAGTGTGAAGAACCAGCATCCCCTCTGTCAAGTCGTTCTAATTCATGGTCGTTTACAATCAAGGCACAAGCTCATTAAGGGGAGCGAGGGGCCCGTGGTTGGAGACCACTCATTGTTGATCCAAATCGTACAGGAATGAATACGAGTCATTGTTGAACGGGCCCCGGCCCCGCTGCAGGCATCAGGGCCGAGGGAGGGCCCCGGGACTTCTCATCATCAAATGTTAACGTTGATCCATCCTTTTTAGCTTGTGTTTTTGTGTTGAGTAAAACACGCAGGCCATTAACCTGGGGGCTCTCATAATGAATTACCTATTTAATGTTCTTCAGATATTTGCTGTTGCCAGTACACCGCTGCCAGAAATGTGTTGGTTTGCAGCACATTACAACCACTTAGTGAGCCACTTAATACGAGTCAAAGAAGGAGAATCACTTCGAGTGCAGGTCGCCAGGCCTGAACCATCGTGTCTTTTAACTTGTCCAACGATGATGAAATGTGTGAATACACAGATCAAGGTTCCTTTAATGTAAACAGTGTTGCAGCACGCCAACACAAATAGCCTCACAGTCGTTCATAAAAAGGAGGGGGCAGGAGCATCGAAGAGAGAGGGTTTTAATTAGCCTGACGACGATGACACCCTGGCCTCAGCAAAAGATCTTCACTCCGTGAGTTAAAAGGTGTATGTTTGTGCCCAAATCAATATACTTTCTGCTACATGCACCGGCCACCGGCTGTGCATTCCATATTGACTTGAAAAGACAGAACGCCCCTGCATAAAAAGGCACTGCAGCTTATCTGAGATCAACATTAAGGCTGCAGTGACAATGGTGCACCGACCCATTCAAGGCCTGAATGCAGTGGCTCTGTCCCTAAGACCATAATGACACAATTTAAAACTAATTCTGAGGATTGACAAGGATTAGTGTTGTTAAACTCATGTACGCATATCTTGTTATTGTTCCTGCATTTTTTTTGTGTCCTTCAAAGATTAACACAATTCCTATCTTTTGATTATGCGAACCGATCTCTGAACAGATGAAGAAAGTGATTTAGAGAGGCTACCGCTGAGTACGATGTTGTAGCCTAGCACATATAGGCTAAGGAAAGTATTACCGCATAACATGGCGTTTGCTTAAGATTAAGTGTCTTGATTTAAGATTAAAGATGTCAGACAAACATCTCTCAGATGCGTGGCTCGTGCCAACAGCCACCACACTTCCAAAATATTAATCTCTTCTATAACAATGTTTGATGTCTTTTTTTGTTGTATGTTATTGTGACCCTTTAATTCTCGACTGGGTGCTAGATAACATGTTTACTGCACAGCAGCAGAATACATTTGTGCCCTGTGTGTTAAACAGCATGTACAACAGCCTAATTGACCTGTTAGTCGCCGTGGATAGACGCCTCTCAGGAAGTCCATAATGCTATTACGCTTTGGCTCCCTCAGGTATTTCCATCGTCTTAATCCCATTGCGCATGCATCATTACCTCGGTAATATAAGGCAGATTTCCGTTACGAGCCAAGGTTTAACTACCTACCTTGACTCTGAATATTTTATATATGCATAGCTTACTAATGTTATGTAATGTAGAGGAACACAAAAGACACATGCAGTCATAACTCATTATTAAACAGCCAACACGCATCCCCCTGGTGTCTCGAGTGACGGCCCACTGAGTGATCTCAGGCTCGGAATAAGAACACAGAGAAAACGACTCAATTACAGACGATCGTCCGTGACAATCAATTGTCATCATGACGCAATGCGAAGCAATGGAGTAGACCTAGACGATGAAGGTGAAGCGTGGAGGTGAACTCTTTGCAGACGAAGGGCCTATATAGAGAAACAAGATAGCAAAGGTGCCGAATCATTTTAACCACTTTATTAACGCATTATATTTAACTTATGCGCAGTTTGGTTATGGTATATCCATTTTATTTATTTATTCATAAATTTGATAATTGTGTGTATGTTTGTATTTTCTATGTATACTTTTTTACCGTCGTGGGTACCGTCTCTTTGCTTTGCTTTGCTTTACTAAATCGTTGTTGGCTTAATATCACTCCTAAAATGCTGCGGGCCGCACTAAATTTGACCCCCCTTGAACCAGGTCTAACTCATGGCGTACGGCTATTGGCAATTTAGTCCTCTAAAGTGATCCATATTTAAACACACCAAACGAAGACAAAATAAATCCCGTAGACATTCTGTTATTTCAGAACAAATCATCTTCATCTCGAAGTCACAACAGGAGATAAATATATCTCCCGTCCTCTCTCTATCTCTGGCCCCTATCCTTCAGGCATATGGAGGACTGTAGTGCGTCTGGATACTCCCAATGCGCCATATGCTGTTACGCGCAGAATCTCTTGGATCCGAAGTGATTTGACACGTTGTCTGTTTTACTGAGAGGGTCGTCTTGTGGTATCGTGGTGTTTTCTTGTTTTGCCTTATTCACAACAGGCCGAATAATCCAGAACTCAGTATCAAACGATAAATCACAAACACCTCATTTAGGATTGACAAATGAACATGTTTTTATGTTATTTGTTGAGCTGTTGTTGGTTTCATATGTGAACATAAATTAAATCAACAGAATAGACACAAACCGTAAAGTAACTTAAAACTTAAAAGAAGAAGATTTAGCTGTGTATCTATACACAGCTAAATCTTCTTCTTTTAAACGACAAATGCTACGTCGTTTTGATCTTACAAATGACCTTTTAATTAAAACAATATGAAGTTCTTGCATGGAACAAAGCAGCCTTCGCCCTTCCTCCTATAACATTACAAAGTGTTTGATGCATACTGATTAAATGCTCACGATGGAGATTTGATGTTCTCTTTCTTCCTCGTCTTGTTCATTTGTCTCACGTCTTCCAGCGAATTATTAACTCAGTCACAATGATGAACTTTGATCAAATGCATAACCTCAAATGTTTTAATTGGCTGATTGTATGTCAAACTTCATACAAAAAAAGGAAAATGTGACTGACATCCAGAAGTCTTTCGAAAACGGCTTTCTTACATAAATATATAAAAAAGAATGGCAAACATGAACGATAAACATGAGGAGAAAAAATTGCATTTCGGGTCTCCACGCAAAACAACAAAAATCCAGTCTTTTCTGTCAAGTTTACAATCGGCCAAAATATATGAAGCAAAACATTACGCAGCGACAACGAAAGAAGATTTAACGCAGGATTTCAATGATCAGTTGAAAATAAATAAATAAATAAATATATAATAAATTAAGTCACAAAGTACAATTTCAAACGACAACATGAATAAGGTTTGCTACACAACACGGTTCCCCATTTACAAATGATCCGGCTATTCTCTGCCGTTGGATTTACAATTCTAGCATAAACTCATCGACACCATAGAAAAAAAAATGAGTGTGCAAAATGTCGGTCATATCCACAGTAAGAATAATCATTTCCCTCTGCAGGAGTGTCAGGTAATCCACGCGTAATACTCCAAACGCTCCTGGACCATACTTGTAATTTAGTGCATAATAGAAGTCCCACTCGTATATCCCGGTGCACAAATACATCTGAACGACAGAGAGACAGAGAGAGAGAAAAAAATGCATGAAATTATTGTTTAAAACAAACATATAGTTAAATTGTAACGTTTATAATAATGTAGTCATGTACAATCATGTTATTATTTTCTTTGTTTGTACTGTTTACACACATTTTATATGTATGTTTGTGAGTGTGCTTGTGTGTGTGTGTGTGTGTGTGTGTGTGTGTGTGTGTGTGTGTGTGTGTGTGTGTGTGTGTGTGTGTGTGTGTGTGTGTGTGTGTGTGTTTGTGTGCATGTTAGTTTGTGTGCGTGTGCTTGTGCTTGTGTGTGTATCAATTTCCCAGTTAAATGCCTGGCATGGTTTGGTTCTGCTTGTGCGTGTGTTTGTTTGTGTGTGTGTGCTTGCGTGTGTATCAATTGCCCAGTTAAATGCCTGACAATGTTTGGTATTGCCTGTGTGTGTGTGGGTGTGTGTCCGGCCGGGTTTGTGTTCGGCGTGACTGCATGCCAAAGTTCTTCCTCCAGCAGCAGCAGCTCATGTCATGTCAGTGTCCGTTGGCTCACCTCCTTCACCTCTTCATCACCGCTCTGAACGCCGTGACCTTGTCTTCCTGCAGACTCGCGCATGCCCTGCTGAGGTCAGGCGAGTCTGTCTCCGCCTTGACACCAGCGAATCCTGAACACACACACAAACAGGCACATAAACAGACACACACACACACACACACACACACACACACACACACACACACACACACACCCACACACACACACACACACACACACACACACACACACACACACACACACACACACACACACACACACACACACATACACACACACACACATAGACACACAACCACACACAGGCAAACACACAAACGTACACACACGCACACACATACAAAAACAAACGCACACGCACACATGCAAGCAGACACACACACACACATTTGTATTAATGGCCGAGTAAATACAACCCCAAAGAAAATAAAAACATACAATTTTAGCATTTTCCTAAATACCCCCTAAAAATGTGAGTCCTCCTTAAAGAAATAAGGTTAAAGTCAAACGGCGCCGTACCTTCGATGCTGGCAAACTGGCAGGCGTCCTGGAGCGAGGGGAAGGCGGAGCACGACAGTCCCAGGGCCTTGTGGCCGTAGCCCCCCGCCCCGTACAGCTTGGGGTGCAGGGGGGGGCCCTCCTGGAAGGGGTTCTCCGCGTTGGTCGCGTGGCTCGAAGCGTGGAGGCCCCCGCCTCCGGTGCCGCCCCGGCACGCCACCGCAGGGGCCTGGGGGGGCCGGGAGCCGTGCAGCTGGCAGTCCCCGCCCGGGTGCCGCCCCTCGGCCCCGGGATGGGGGCTCAGGACCGCCCCGGGATGGGAACTCAGGATGACCCCCGAGGCGGCGGTGCGCGCCAGGGACCAGATCCTGGGTTTGTCGGAGGCCTCGTAGTGGGACAGGGACAGGGCCCCCGGGGGCCCACAGGACGAGGACGAGGAGGAGGAGGAGGAGGTGGTGGTGGTGGAGGAGAGGGGCTTCAGAGGCACAGAGTCCAGGAAGTCGGAGGGCAGGCCGGGGAGCGAGGTCACGCTCTTGACGCCACAGGGGAACGGGTGGAAGCCGGGGTGGAGGCTCAGGGGGAGCTCGGAGCCGCGATCCCCCTTGGCGGGGGCCCCGGACACGGCCATGGCCCTGTGGAGGTCCTGCTCCTCTGAGGGGCCCTTCTCACAGTCGCTGTCCATCTTGTCACAGTCCTCGTCCTCCATGTCGTCCAGGTCGCTGAGGTGCAGGTCCTTCTCCTTGCAGTCGCTGGAGTCTGGGGGCGGGGGGGGGGGGCAACAGAGGGTTGAGGTCATGTTTGGACTGTCAACACGTCAATGGGAAAAAAGTGTTCTCATCGGCCAGGAAAATCTGAATAATAAACACGTTGCCATATACTTCTTTCACTGCCCGGACAAAAGTTATTGCACGTTGAGAAGTAAGGAGAATAGGTTGGATTCATATCTAATGGAACTAATTTCTTGTGCTTAAAAATAGTAATGATCATCTTGTAGCGTCTTACCCTAGCCATCTTTTTTGTATACAGGGAATGGGTTAACCTGGCGATTGTTAGTGCTTGGCACTTGGTTCTGTGAACCCCCTTATTGTACCTACAGGGATATATTGTTTCTCTTTCTTCTGATAAATGCACTTATTATAAATTACTTTGGATAAGAGCGTCTGCTAAATATCCTAAATGTTAATTTAGTTTAGAAGTTTAGAAGTTGCACATTTCTTCAACTTTTACAAAAGTTTCACATAAGTTTACGTGTCCATAGGTTGGACTTAATGTCCACCTCTGTGTCCAGCGTGTGTGGCGATAACCTCATCTCCAATGTACCTTTGGTGACGCAGTCCAGGTCGCTCTTCTCAAGGTCATCCTTCCTGTCCTCGCCGCCCTTGTTCTTGGGGGACCAGGTCATCTTGTTCTCCTTCTTTAGCCTCCTCCTGGCGTTGGCGAACCAGGTGGACACCTGTGTGAGGGTCATCTTGGTGATGATGGCCAGCATGATCTTCTCGCCCTTGGTGGGGTAGGGGTTCTTGCGGTGTTCGTACAGCCAGGTCTTCAGGGTGCTGGTGGTCTCCCTTGTGGCGTTCTTCCTCCTGGCTGTGCTGTTGAAGTCCACCGTCCCGTACCTGATGGGGACATGAACACCATACATGCTTGTTAAGACGGATGTTGGAAAGAAGCCACGTTTTCGAACCATGTTACAAAGTTTCACTGGAAAGGCTCACTATGAAGTTAAATATTTAAGAATTGTGGATGAGAGAAGTTGTTTTTTCATGTAGTACGGTAGTTTGTCTGAGCAACTTTAAGGTAATTGGAGAGACATTAAGGGAGGCTTACCTGTCGTACTGGTACTGTCCGAGCGAGTGCTCGTAAGGATAGTATGCCGCAGTTTGGGTGATGCCAGAATGAAGTGTCCCAGTGCCATCTTTAATATCATACTGGGGGTTCTGTAAACCAGAGGCAGAATGAACAAACATAAATACAACAGTCACAAGAACAAACATCATAAGATGCTGAACCATATATTCCATATTTTGATTCTAACAACAATTATAGAGAATAAAACAGCTCTACATGTTTTGTGACAAACATTAACACAAACATATTAATTAATTCAGTAATGTAAATAATCACAATGCACCATTGTACTGTCAAAGTCTAGAAACAATTTAACTTGATAACACTCTAAACCATGCTAACTGCTTTGTAATAATTTAAACAGATTACAACAAAATAACGGAAACGGATTAATCAACCGCATCGATCCCCCAGCCAGCCCCCCGCTTGCAAGCTGAGCACCAGCAGAGGAGGGTGAACCCACCAGCGTGGAGTAGATGGCGGACGGCTCGGTGCTGTAGGGGAAGTAGTTGGCATAGTTCTGGCTGGCGGCAGCCGCAGCCGCATAAGGGGAGCTGTACATGCCGAGCGCGGCGCCGAGCTCCGTCCTGGTGCTCGCCAGCAGACGGTTCTCGTAGGACGGGGGGCAGCAGAAGGAGGCTGCGGACGGGGAGCCACTCGTGCAGTCAGAGCCTGACCTGGAAATCGAATCGCAGCAAGTCGTACTGGGGTTTGCCGACACGAAAAACTGCATGAAGAAGAATTGTGGATAGATATGTGTCATTGGAGTCTGTCTTTATCCGGAGAGTCTGTGATGATAACCGTCCAGTGAGTGAATTGTAACGGGCATGGCATTAGTCTCAGACATTAAAACACTGGGAATTATCACTGGATCTGCACAATTAGGTGATTTTAAGGTAAGACGGATAACAGAGTGGAATCAGGGTTCATTCTTTTTTTTTTTATTATCAGGAAAAAACAATATAAATCAGTTTTAAATATGCAGTCATGTATGATTATAACTCCTGCATGTTCTAATTATTTCATAAATTTCCCGACGCAGTGCTGTATAAAGAAATCGGACAGGGCTAAAAGTTAGGTGATAACTTTACTCCGATTAAAACTTTCTTCCCATAATGGACTTCCACTAAACCTAATTTAGATAATGTCGTCAAACGACCCGTTCGTTAATTAAACTAACATGCAAACATGATATCACAGCCACGATTATAAAAACAAAAGTTTTTGATTGTTTAACAGTAGAGACCACATCACAGGACACCCAGTCCATAGTGTCTTATGCATCGATCGCTATTGTCATCCTAACGACACGTGAGTTCATCCATAATTCACTGTAATTGGACATGTGTGTGCGTCTGTGTATGTCAATATTTGTGTCGCCAAAAAAGCGCCATGCACAACGTTTCAACTCCAAGAGCAGCCAGACACTCAGTTATAAAAGCGAGGAATACTCAGACCTCCCCAAAAAATATGTAAAATAATAAAGTAACATAGCCTGCCTAAACCTTTTTTTCTTGTATTCCTACGAACAATTACGCACATATTAAAAGGTAGTTCTTACCTGTGAAGTTGCATTGTAGGGGTATCCAAACTGCGAGAAAGACATAGTTGTCTTGTCTATTGTAAGCATCAGCAATATTCTTCACCCTTGATCGATTGTAACCAATTCTACTTCAAATCCAGCGTCTCGCACACATTTCCACGCACGGCCTTTCGCTCAATAATAGATGACTGCACTCATATGAGGCAGACTTTAGGCTGGTACCAGCTGCAGATATAGTTTTATATGAATGAATAATCCCCAACCCAATGGACTTGATAAGAAGAAATTAAATTAAGCGTCATTAAGTATAAAAATGTTGTTGTGTGAGCCGAAGAAGGCTTAAAGGATAACGTAAGACTTGCAAGATATGGATTCAGCTTGTCCTATTATTTGTGGCTCTATAGTTCTTTAGCATTCACCCATGCAAGGGTATCAACGTGACGTCACTGTAATCCCGACACGGCAGGGTAGCGGGATGGAATAATGGTTTTGCCAATCACGTCCAACATTACGTTTTCTTAAGGTGCACACTGTAGCACAAGCATCCCCTTCTGTGTGTACCCCCTATTGTTCACAGATAAAAGACGTAATCAGGACATGGGTGTTAAAACACTTAACCCCGCACGCTTAAAAACAATCATGATTACAACCGATTTATAAGGATTTGTATGGAAGTTAATTGAAATTATAGAAAAATATATTTTATTTTATTTTGGCCATAAAAAAAATACTCGACGTTTTTCCACAAGAGGTTTTTATTTATTTTGCCAACCAGAGGTCCAGCCTTGTGTTAATGACGATGGTGTTTCTATTTTTCTCTATTAGAGAAAGGGGAAGACCCAGAAGGAGCGGATAGAAGGGTTTTGGCAGGTCAATAGACCAGTGATTGATGTGCGCCTGGAGACCATACGTGACCATTACGCATAATGCGTAATTGTATCAATTAACAAATGGATACATGCCCTTGTTTAACCAACGCGTAACAGAGTGAAAATATGCCTTAGAGGTGAAATCCGAAGAGCTGTGCTAAAAAAGACAATGTAAGCCCTGCTCTCCACTCTAATTAAATATCCGTGGATGGGGGCGACGAGAATTGCATTTTAATTGAATGACGCTCAGTTGAAAGATGGGGAAGGAATGAGGCGGCTGCCTCTCAGTGAATGAAACGAGAAGTCATTTTAAGCTTTATTAAATCAGCAAGTCAACCATCACCAGTTTGCCTTTTTTTTCTTTCCATCTTTCCCGCACACGCTCATAAACATCAACAACTAAACGTGTCTCCGCCCCCCCCCCCCCCCCCCCTTCACCGACACTGGAAGAACGGTTGACGACGCATATCTTCCCCCCACCCCCGTTTTTCTGTATCATACATATCCACAGCCTATTGGAAATGACAAAGATGATCGGTCCCACTCACTCGTGTGATGCGTTTGAATTGGTATATGGCGGATTATACAAGGGCTACATCGTCATGATTGATGCCGTGCGTGTGCCAGAGACCCACGTGTCTTATCTCTGCACCACTGATGAAAATCAAGGTTCTTCCCCCGAGACACTTCTGCGATGACGGCGTTCCTCTTCGAGTGGCGCCAAAGAGCTGCATGGAGAGATGGGATCCTGCCGGTGAGATGATACACCCTGTGGATAGAGTGGTCGGGCTTCTTGTAGCCTACTCTCCAGGTCGGGAGAGAGGTTATATATTTATCTCTTTGTATATATATATATTAGTATTTAAGGAATAATTTCCCTTGACACAAGAGAGTGACAATATATCGATGAGCCTCAACTGTCAGAAAATCC
>NC_082395.1:22414241-22454241 GCF_031168955.1 Gadus macrocephalus | reverse complement strand
GCCTCTCTCCACGCGTTAACGTTCCTGTTATGACTCGCACACAATCAAATATGTATTTACAGTTCCCAAAGCGGGGAGTCTGTTTGCCCTGTGTAGGCTACCTCCATGCTACTATGACTGTGTTTGTGTATGTGTGGTCTCCACTGCGATGGGGGCTGGCATCGGACCGCACTTTCCCATGAGGCGGTCCAGACTCGGACGCAGACACAGACACAGCTACGAGTTGGAAAATGTAACCGTGCAACCGAGTTCACAGAAACTCCAAGGGGACTGCCTATTTTCTCATTAGCGCTCATGTCTTTTCTAAAATTGTCGCATAGGGTTTTTCCCAGGTTTTTATATCCTATTTCGTCCCTTTCTCCTCAAACATGGTTATGTAGTTGCAGCAGCAGGAGCCGTGGCATGCCGGCGACTGGCCTTGCGGTCCTCATCTCCAGGGCCAAGGAGGAGGAGGAGGAGGAGGAGGAGGAGGAGGAGGAGAACGAAGGAGACGGTTCTTATTACTGTCACTCAGAGCACCGGCCACAGCCTAGCCACCGCTGTCAGCACCCCGGCAGTCATGGTATGCGTTACGCATATCGCCTGGCATCTCGTCTCTCTCGCCGAAGTCCAAATGTTGTCGAACACAGGAAACGATGACAATAGCCAGCGCTGCTCTGGTGTGACCGGAGGAGTCGTTAGTCGTCGACGACTTCATGTCATCAATTAGTTATTCAGCCGGTAGTCTGTGAGGAGACGGCTCTGCGTTCAGACTACTCGCCCTCCCCGTCACGAAGGATAGCCGACTGGTGAATCAATGTGCTTGACTCCCAGTCACCAGGGGCTGGCGTCGGACCCCAACGTCGGCAGGCTCCCTGCCGGCTCCCTTGAGCAAGGCGCCTGACACCCTACATGCAGGTTACTGAATGTATGTCTAACTTCGCCTGACATAATCTCAGATAAACAATCACATCGCATCACATTGGTTTAAAGCATCAACTAACACAGTGATTGTCAATAGTCTAAAGGAGGAGTTAATGCAAAAGTGTCCAGAGTTTTGTATAGGGAGCATGCTTAAGGTATTCCCCCCGGACACATCGGATATTCGTATTCAATTGTGAGAGGATCCAAGATCGCAACCGTTTGCCTTGGACACATTACAGGGGATGATTGCCTGGGATTCGGCCACCACACTGATAAAGCATACGTGTGCGTCCAGAGGTGTTAATGTGATGAGTAGCTGCACATATATCAGGTAACACCTCATTAAGACAACACAGGAACGCGTGCGCCGAGTGGGCCTGCAGAGAGAGAGAGGGAGAGAGAGAGAGAGAGAGAGAGAGAGAGAGAGAGAGAGAGCCCGAGCCCATCTGGTCTTGGTTCAGGCCGGTTTACTGAAAAGGCAAGGCGGTGCCAATACAAATAGCTATGCTTGATGTTTGTTTGCATAAATTGTTTTGAAAGGCTTCACCAGCAGGTTATTTTTTGGGGGAGTGAGACAGAGCGAGAGGGAGAGAAAGGGAGAGGGGGGGGGGTGGATTATGATGGGGAAGCACAAAAAAGCCGACCATGGTGGAATAATCCTAACCAAGCTGACAGTTAGATTTCCTTTGCTGTGGGGGAAAAACTAAATGTAATGGAGTCTTTCTTTTCTTTCTTTCTTTTCTGCAGGATTCCTGGCATTGAGTTCAGACTGTGACTGTGAAGTCAAAGCATGTTAAATGTGTGTGTGTGTGTGTGCCCGTTGTCTACTGAAGTGTGTGTGTGTGTGTGTGTGTGTGTGTGTAGTGTAGTGTAGTGTAGTGTAGTGTCGAGTCACTGTGCACACACAACATCGGCATTATCTTGAACATCATGTTGAGAGTTCAGATGAAAGCGGCCCTCTACAATCATCTCAGAACACATGTCGTCCTAAACGAAAGGGCTGCCACTCGCCAGTTTCACTTTGAGGCGGATCCCGCAGGTCAAGGCCGCGACGCAGCGAGGGAAACGCAAGGTCATGTAGCAAGGGGAATTAGGCTTGCGTTCCAATGGCGGAAAAAAAACAAAAAAAACACATCCCTCCGGCGAAAGATTTACCTTCCATTATGGTACGCATGTCTTTTATTTTGTTTTTCCACTGCGGTCCGGGGGAGAGAAAGCACATGGAAACCAATTGGTAGTCATCATCACTTAGCCGCGGTTATGCTACAGCTCGGGGAACATTGACCTGAATGCTTTCATGTGCAGGTACGTGTGCCGGCTCTGAGCTAAATGCTACCAGACAGGTTTCTGTGTAAGCTGTACAGTTGGAGGCTTGGGGAGCGTCCTATCCAAAGCACCCTATAGGATGTGAATAGCAATTTTGCCAATGACAGTTCAATCTCCCGGGCCCTCTGTTCCTTATTTGCTGCCGGGGTCCTTGAGGTCCGCCCGGGTTCGCCCCCCAAATGGATCCAGATGCGGCAAAAAAAACGAAAATCCACTTCCTTTCCACCTTTTGCCTTTGTCTCTCGCTTTGTCTCTCACTGTATTTCCTCACACTTAAACTTGTGTTAAGATCGTCTCTTAGAGTATGACTGGTTCCCGAGAGCCTGTGATTCACCGTCGGCTGATGACCAGCCACAAGGCCGCTCGTAAACAAACATTTAGTTCCTTGGGAGGATAAGCAAAGGGAAAGGGAATACCCTACTCAAATACTCACACCCATGACTCGTTTTGGTATTTTATCGTTGTTTATATTGCTCTATTGTCTTCAACGACATCATCATAAAAACAAAAAGAATGCCCATGTATTTAATAGATGGGAACACTTATTTTATGACCTTGTATTTTGTGTTGCCTTGTATTGTTTCTAATTTCTCGGTTATTTTTCTTAAGCAAGGGATTTGGAGGCAGGTACGGTCTGTCCTCGGGAGAATGTTGGCACCCCCTCACGCTAATAGAAAACAGAACATCTCCTTCCCTCCGTCTCCTCACTTGTGATGTTTCGCCTTCTCCTCCACATTCTTTCTGCTCCGTCAGTTGGATCGCATCTTCGACACAGCAATTTTCATTTTCATATTTTTTCTCTCGAATCATTCAAATCACACGCACTGAAGCAAGCCCTTCTCAAAGTAATTTTCCTCTACTGTTAACAATTCCCTGTCTACCTACCTCTAGCACAACCTAAACATGCTCCTTCAAGTGTACCTAACTCAAAAGCAGATGTTATACGGCTGCCAACATCAAAAGGTCTGTCTTAATGTAAAAAAGGTGAAATCATATATGCTTGATTGGCCTCGTTGCTGGTTAATGTAAACAGGCTCAGAACATGGCTGCTGAATGAACTCTGACCTTGCCCTTGTGGGCAATGGTTCCTCGGATTTCCAAAAAAAACAAAACAAAAACCTCTACTTTCAGCCCAAGCTTGTTAGAGCTAATTTCTGATTTGCAGATTGTCAAGCTTACTTTGGGGGAAACCGCAGGGCCAGACCCTGGAAGGGGCTCTGTTCAGTGAAAGCACAGGCACCTCTAAATAAGGAGAGTATCCTTGAAGTCCCTTCTCTCAGAAAGCTTGTTTTCCAACCTCAAGATGTTTTCTATTTGGAGGAAGTGATATGAAGATTGCTGACATTCTGCCTAATTATCTCAATATTCTTCCTTTCTTTCTTTCTTCCTTTCTTTCTTTCTTTCTTTCTTTCTTTCTTTCTTTCTTTCTTTCTTTCTTTCTTTCTTTCTTTCTTTCTTTCTTTCTTTCTTTCTTTCTTTCTTTCTTTCTTTCTTTCTTACATTCTTTCTTTCTTTCTTTCTTTCTTTCTTTCTTTCTTTCTTTCTTTCTTTCTTTCTTTCTTTCTTTCTTTCTTTCTTTCTTTCCATCCCCTCTCTCTCTCTCTCTCTCTCTCTCTCTCTCTCTCTCTCTCTCTCTCTCTCTCTCTCTCTCTCTCGCCCTCTCTCGCCCTCTCTCTCTGGTACAATATACACTGTAGTGTTAAACATGTCAAACGAGGCTTGGAGTCGTTGGGGCGAGTGCCGTATTTAAATACGTACAGTGAATGAAAGTCCTTCAGCCGGTGTTATGTTTACATTAGTCCCGGGAAAACATACCCGCCGAGGACGTTGTTAAACAGCTCCTGGCTGGCAAGTCGGAATTCCAAATGTCAAAGCCAGCCGTGTCACCCGTAGGTGTTAGGGGGTAAATATACAGCGCTACTTTGAGGCAAACTGCTGGGGGAAGAAGGAAAAAAAACACTTGACATTTAAGTACACATCGCTGACAGAGTCAAGCAACTGTTTTACATTGGCACCGAAAAAAAAAAAGAAAGTCCCCTCCAGATTTAGACGGCTGGGATGGTTTAGTGCGGCAGGCTGAAGCGTCTTTCAACACCGTGTTCAACTCTCACATCCGTCAGACAACAAGGGCCTGGGCTGGAAGGCCCCCGCCTGGCCTATCACAAGGGACCAGAGACAATGCCGTGTGCTGCTGGGTGCACATCCCCATGTCGGCCACTTACCGGACCGGGAGCCATGTTGGCCTCAGTCCCTTCATCTCCTCCTCACCACATTCCTCTTGGCTGCTGCTGTTCTAGCTTGGGTGTGTGTGCAAGCGTGTATGCGTGCATGTGTATATGCGCGCGTGTGTGTGTGTGTGTGTGTGTGTGTGTGTGTGTGTGTGTGTGTGTGTGTGTGTGTGTGTGTGTGTGTGTGTGTGTGTGTGTGTGTGTGTGTGTGTGTGTGTGTGTGTGTGTGTGTGTGTGCATGCATGTATAAGTGAATGTGTATAGATGTGTGTGTGACGTGTGTGCATGCATTTCCGTGTTTAGGTGTGTGTGTGTTCAAGCGTTGGCCTGTGTGCGCGTATGTACTTACGGAGGGTTTGTTGGTGTTTCCGTGCAGAACGGTGTCCGGGTGTACCGAGCGGTTGACCTTTGCCAGCGGCGGGTGTGAATACAGACAGGGCCAGCAGCACTGCACTCGCCCACTAATCTGTTTATTGATGCCTGGCTTGGGGTCCTGCCTCGCTCAGCTTCCCCCAGGTCTCCCTCAGCCCCGGTGGGAGAGTCCTCCAGCTCTGCACTCCCCGTCCCCCTCTGTCCCTCTGTTTGGACAGAGTCTGTTCTGTTGGACTCTAATCGTCCCTTCATTCATGTTTTGTGTCTGTCTGTTGGGTCTGTATCCGCCAAGACTCACATTGTATAATAGTCAATTATACAGCGCAATTGAAAATTGGTTACTTATCTTAAGTGATCAATTGGTTTCAAGTTGTTTAAGTGCTGAAATTACACCGAATGGAGTGAGTGTGGAGTGTGGGTATCATCTGTTATGCAATTAAAGCTTCGGCTGCTGCTCCTTATTTGTGCTTCCAATGATCCTCAATCCTATCATGATTCAATCACAAAGTCAACAAGACATCTGAGTGGCTGGAGGTAATGCACCCTAAAAAGATTAGTCTGTAAATCTAAACCTGCACACACACACGCACTGGTGTCCGCGAGGGCCTGGTGATTTGTATGTGGGGAGATTAAACAGTCTGGAAATGCACACGCTGCAAGGAGATGTTCCTGACAGGATGGTCAGAATTCCACATTTTATGAAACACATTATACATGAATACACTCATGTATAATAGACCATAAACAGATGTGTTTATGTGGCTGTTTTCTCCCTTCAATTAAAATTCAAGATCTGTGTGTGTATCAATATATTTGAAAGACACTTTGTGGTCCTGTTTAGTATAAATATGATTATGGAGCCTGACGTGACCTCATTGTTTATGAGTCCAATAGGGACTGGGTCGGTACAGACACTGCTGTGGTTAGAGCGTTTCTAACCACTATGTCCACGTCAAATAGCTCTCTTCCTAACACTAACTAATCCTATGAACACTGCTGAACACTCACACACAAACACACCAACACACACACACACACACACACACACACACACACACACACACACACACACACACACACACACACACACACACACACACACACACACACACACACACACACACCACCTTCAGCTACATCCTACACTCCCAAACAACTCTCAAACAGACACACACACAAATAACAATACACACATTCTAACTTCACCAACACACTACCCCCACAACTCCCAATTCCACGTACACACAGACACACACGTACACACACGCAAGAACCATGCACACACACGTGCGCGGACCCTGGAGCTGTCGACGCAGGGGTTTGAAGAGGTTTCCTCCAGGATGCGGGGGTGCGTGTTCCTGCTCCATGTGACACGAAGCAGATGTCATCTTGACCCTATCTCCTTGAGAACCGGACACCCAATCACGTACCACTGTTGGCTTTGAAACGCTTGCAGAGGTCTAACCCCCCCGTCCCTCCCACCCTCCCGCCCCCTCACCCTCCCCCTTCCCCGACCAACCCACTCTCCCCCACCGCCCCACCAAAGAGTGTGTCTTGATTCTTCCGGACTGATGAGTCCAGAAGAATGATGATAAAGGTCAGTCTTTTCTTTCTCCAGGATTTGCTATCAGGCCGCCCCCTCCATCGCCTTCCGATGTGTTATGTTATACCTTCACGCCGGAGGTACACACGCTAGGGGACAGGAGCTACCTTCTCAGCATGCGGTGAAGAAGGAGAACTACTGCTTCTACTGGCACGGCTTCGCCAGAGTTCAGTCCCTCCCCGTTTACGCTCCACTCTGAGGTCCAGAACCTTGGCTACCGTATTCTCTGACCTCTACTACTTCAAAACACTCACAGACGCACACACACGCACACACGCACATGCAGACCCACACACGCACACAGACGCACACACACACACACATGCACATGCAGACCAACACGCGCACATACAGATGGGCAAATGCACACGCACACAAACATGTAAAGGTGCACACGCACACTGACACATGCACATACACACACTGACACACACACACACACACACTGACACACACACACACACACACACACACACACACACACACAGGCCTCCCGGGGAGTGGAGTGTGCGGGGCGGACCTCGGAGCCCTGACCTCATTACTATTCTGAACTGGCGGTGAGAAGAGGACTTGCGCCGTGTTCCCAGTGCAGCTCAGCCCCCCCCGCACCCACCTCCCCCCCGAACGCCGGCGCCAGGAGATGTGCTGGGTGGTGGGTGGGTGCTGCAGGCGGAGGGGGGCGGCGGGGGGGACGACGACACACAGGGCAAGCCTCTCCCCTGCCTGACCCCCCCCCCCCCCCCCCCCCCTCCCTCACCTCACCACACGCTTCCTCTGCCTCCCAGGAGACAGGCTGTGTCTTCTGCTTTGTGTCGGGATGGGAGGAGGGGGGGAGATTGGGGGTGTCCTCAGTGCCAGACCCCCCCCCCAAGAGAAAGATCCACTTGCTCCAACTCACTGTGTGTGCTCCTCTCCGTCCGGCTCGCCCTTCTCTGCTACTCTGCTATTCTGCCCGTGTAGGAAAGAAAATAAGGTCCAAAAGAAATACATGAATAGTCTGCTTCAACCCCACTCTCACTCCCTTCCCTCTCCCCCTTCCCTCGTCCCCTTCCCTCTCTCCCTTCCCTCTCTCCCTTCCCTCTCTCCCTTCCCTCGTCCCCTTCCCTCTCCCCCTTCCCTCGCCCCCTACCTTCTCTCCCTTCCCTCTCCCCCTTCTCTCTCTCCCTTCCCTTTCTCCCTCCCTCTCTCTGCATCTTCTTCCAGCTCCCCCTCCCCCCTCTCCTCCCCCTCCCCCCTCACCCGGTGCACGGATCAATAGTCTTAATTGGCCCGCTCCCTCTCCGCTACATTGACTGTAGCCACTAATAAAGCCGCTATTGATTGGCACTTTGTTGAACAGTTGGTCGTGCGCTGAGAGCTGCCCTCTAATGCTATTCTTACAGCAACCTCTCCCTGTTTGCCAGTTGCTTAATGTCATAAATTATGTCCGTCGATTTGGGGGAATTTTTCATTGCACACTTTTTCTTTTTTTGGGGGGGGGTTCCTAATCAATGAGGGGGGCTGGCTGGTATTCCAGAGGACGGGCTGAGCTCTTGGGTGGTGATAGATGATCCGCAGGCCTGGTGATGATGGAGACACAGAGTAGACAGTCTGGGCACTCCCAACCCCCCCTCTGTCCACTCTACGTCTCATTTCTGAATTCAATTTGGACCTTTTTAGACGAGAACCCCCCTCCCCCTTTTTCTCAGGTAGCAAAAAGACGATTCGGCCCCGTCTTCGCTTGGCTCCGGGTTCGGTTCCCGTTCCCCTGAACCGGCTGATTCCTCTTCTCTCCGGATTGTTTTCCAATCAGAGCGGTGAAATATTCGGCTCGGCCCGTCGGAAGCGCTGCAGACCACCAGAAACCAGCCCTGCGGTATCAACTCAATATCCAGTTTCATTGCAATTAGCAGGCAGCCTATTTCTCCGAGAGGCTCTTCTGAAGCATTAGTCAATGGCGGGTCTCCTGAGTAAGCCGTTGAAAACTGGAAATGGGTTGTAAGTACCTTGGCGGAAGATTTAATTATCGCCATTAAATATTCAATGATCGATAGAATTTGTTTTAGCCGATCAATAGGTGAACGGGCCCGTGAAGGACAATGTGGAAAGTTGCTATTTGCATTTCAAAGCAGCTTGTCACAAACCCCCCACCCCACCCCCCCCAATTGGAAATCCATACCATTTTGTACAGCGGTATTTCATATTTAGAGGTTTTATCTCCTTATCTCTGACTGCTATTGATTGCGCCTCCTTTATTTACTGCCCACGGAACCACCTTACGTTTAAAGTGTCAAAATATATATTTTTAAGAAGGCCGCTCTTATTTCTCCACGTCGTGCCCTCCCCCCCCCCCTCAGATCTCCCTCCTCTAACTCCTTCACTTCTTAATCTCCCTATCGCTCTGATTCTTATATCTCTTCCTGCCGTTTTAAAGCTTTTGCCCTTCCCTGCCTTTCATTGTCACTGTGTCTATCTCCGAGCTACCGTTACAGCCCTGCACCCCCCTGCACCCCCCCTCTAACGCTCTCACTTTCTTCATCTTTCTTTCCCCCCTTTCTCTCCCTCTTCCTTTCTCCTTCTCTACCTCCATCCCTCTCCCTATCTGTCTTTCTGTCTCTCAAACCCTCGCTTTCTCTCCTGATCTATCACTCTGTCGCTCTCGGTTCCATTCTCTCTCTCTCTCTCTCTCTCTCTCTCTCTCTCTCTCTCTCGCTCTCTCTCTCTCTCTCTCGCTCTCTCTCGCTCTCTCTCTCTCTCAGCCCAACCTCCCTTCTCTCAATTTTGCCTTTCCCTCCAAACCCCATTTTTCTCTCTCTGCCTCTCTCCCCCCCACTTCTATATCTCTATCTCTCTCTCTCTCTCTCTCTGTATCTGTGTGTCTCTCGGTCTCTTGCTCTCAATCCCCATCTCTCTCTCTCTCTCGGTAGAGTTTGGAGATTAAATCTTCTCATCCTCCTCCTCCTCCTCAGCTCCCAGCTCGCCGGGGTGTGCATTTGCACATTATTCAAATAAATATCTGGGAGGTGCCGGGGGAGTACTCCCAGTCTCTTCAAAGAGGCAGACGAAGCACCCCCCCCCCCCCCTCCCTGCCCTCCCCCCACCAAACCCCTTCCCCTCTCTCCCCCACCCTCACCCCTCATCATCATTCCGCAGTGCTTGTTCCTGCAGAGTCCTATTCTGTTTACCTGAACCATCTCTAATGGCTTGTCTCTCTTTCTTTACCCCCTCCCACCTCTCCTCCCCATCCAACACACACACTCACACACACACACACACACACACACACACACACACACACACACACACACACACACACACACACACACACCTTTACATGCTCACAAAATTGAGCCGGGTTCAAGTGCGTGGAGCACCACGTACGTTGGGGTCCCACCCGGGCTTTGATCGTCATCGCACAGCTAGTGAGCGCAGCGCGATTCAGCCTCGGCCCAGAAACAACGCACGTCTCGTGCCTCTGTTCCCCTCCGCTGCCTCTGAAGCCCCCCCCCCCACACACCCCGCCGTTTCATCTCTCGTCTTGATTTAGCCTTCCTCTCTCTTTCGTCTAATTCCACCTTTTACCAACAGGTACCCCAATCCCCCCCCCCCCCCCCCCCAGATATACACACACACACACACACCAATTGATGTATGCAGATATACAGAAGTAAACGTACACACACACACACACACACACACACACACACACACACACACACACACACACACACACACACACACCTGACACACACGCACACACCTAACACACACCTATCACACTCACAGCACACCCATTGTTTGCCAATTCACCTGCCTGGAGTCCCCAGGGTGCGTTAGTGGGTGGTGTTTTGGAGGCAGGGCACTTAAGAACAGCAGCAGATCAAACGGCGAGAGTTCAGCGTGCTGACTGACACACACGCAGCCCGCCGCCGCAGTAAGACTCCGTCTGATTCAGGCTGAGCTGCGCGGTTAACAACTCTCTCTTTTATCTTCCTTATATCCTGATTACAGGGTCCCACCTCACGACCAGCACTGAGTTCTGTCTGCTTTGATAATAGCACACTTATAACGGTAACCCGGGCATAGTGATGATCCTTTGATAACCAGTGACTTTTTTGAGGGTGATTGTGAGTTAAAAATAATATTGTGCCGTCTAATATCTACATTTTGAAATATATATTCCTTGAAATCCACATTCTCTATTTATGAGAAAAATACTACTGCACCTGTAAGTTGATAAATGATTTAGGTCATTATTGGATAATTATTTTTACCTAGTTCAATATCCATTTATATTTGTTACCCCTCAAACAGAGGGGTCAACCACAAAGTTGTGTTTATCTGTTCAGCGCTGTTTATTGCATTGGAGGAATGCAGGTTATAAACATTGCAGACGATTTATCATCAATAATCTTTCTATTCCCTGCCTTGTTTTCGGCCATTAGTCAGAGCTGTCATTGAGATATTTTTAATACTCAGTATTGATTCCTTGCAATAGATTACATCAGTCGCTACATCGGCTGCATATTGACCAACCACAATTTATGTATGAAGGGTGATGCGACCGGTCAATCGGAAATAACATTAAAACATATTTATGTTGGCTTTTTCGAAATTAAAATGCTTAATGTAAATACATCAATATTTTGCCGTGTATTAAATTTGACTGGATCCAACTTATCATTGTGCAGTGAAGATGAGTAGAACGTTTCAGTTTGGCATTAACAGATGCATGAGTAACAATGTGGACTTTTTTTACTTGTCTTTATATTTCTTTAAGCGATATGTATTCTTTATTTCAGTAGAAAAGGCGTTACTAGATATTTTGATTGATTTTGGGTTTTGTTCCTGAATTCCAGCCTTCAAATATAACTCTTATATTATTGTATATATACATAAAACACAGAAACACAACCACTCACATCATCACACTCCTCGAAAACACAAATACACACAGAAATGAAAGCAAATACAAACCGGCTTAGTGCGCTTGACACAAACATGTCCACCCGCAGGAACAAAGCCCTTGTTGTTTTTGGTTCCCCAAACACAGATAAGGATGCTGATTAAAGATGTGGTCCCTGGTGCCCCCCCCCACACTATAGAGAATTAATGTTTGGGTTTGGGATTTGGTGGACATTTTAGGCTGAAACGATAAGCTACATCATACAAAACAACAGACACACACACACACACACACACACAAAAACATATACACAAACATCGCACACACACAAGCACACACACGCATCTCACAAACACACACACACACACACACACACACACACACACACACACAAAAACATATACACAAACATCGCACACACACAAGCACACGCACGCATCTCACAAACACACACACACACACACACACACACACACACACACACACACACACACACACACACACACACACACACACACACACACACACACACACACACACACACACAGAAAATAATGTAATAACGTTTACATTGAATTCCTTGACACCAGAATTAACATTTTGTTTTCAATTCAGTTGAATTGCTTGATTCCTATTCAAACTGTTCCACTATTTATCCCAGCATAGTAGGCCGCCTCTTACCCCAGCCTCTGACCGGCTATTCCCAGCAGAACGTGAATGTGCAGAGCTAGCTGGGCTAAACTGCTAAAGGACCCATGGGCCACTTTGAAGCCATCCATCAGGTCTGACCTGAGCCAGAAGCCCTCCCGTGGCAGGGGGCTTCACCTTCAGAGCCCAGAGGTCCGCAGGAAGCACCATCAGTGCCATCAAGATACATGGCCTCCCCAGCACCTCCAGCCAGCCCGAGGAAGGGCTGTGTGTGTGTCTGTGTGTGTGTGTGTGTGTGTGTGTGTGTGTGTGTGTGTGTGTGTGTGTGTGTGTGTGTGTGTGTGTGTGTGTGTGTGTGTGTGTGTGTGTGTGTGTGTGTGTGTGAGCGTGCGCGCACTGTGGTTCACACACATATGCTACTGTGGTTTTATGTATTCTGGATTGATTATGATTCATAAAAAGTTGAAGAAGGAAAATAGAATCCATCGCTCTCTGTCTCTGTCTTTATTTACGCCCTCTGTTTCTGTTTCTCCTCGTCGTTCTCCTCTTCCACTCTCTCCATGGCGGTCCTCGTCCGCACTGATTCCACATTCAGTCCGGCCCCTGAGAGCGCCATCACTCCCCCTCAGTCATCCACACATCAGCGCATGTGTTTAAACGACTCCCAGCCGTACCCTCCATCCGGCGGGGAATCAATACGGCTTTTACTGTCACCGCAGTGGGGCCGGGGGCCGTGTATTGATGTCCGCGCGTCGTTTTGGGAGGATTTGATGCCTCTGACCTCTCCTTAGCGCTGCGGGAACACACCGTGGATCAGCCCCGCGTGCGTCCCCCGATACGGAGCTGGCCACTGGCTGGGGTCGGCCGCTGGGGTCGGGACGGGGTGGGGGGAACACGAGGCTGAACACGAGGGGTGGAGGCATTCAAAGCAACATGCCGAGGGTTTTTAAAGCGTCACAGTAGAACTGAAGTCAAACTAGCTGATGTGATTGGAGGTGGGAGTGATTCTGGCGGCGCTCCAAACCCGAACTGCACACCAACTGAACAGCACCGCTGTTGTTTGACTGCCTGGCTTCCCTTAGGATTTAGAAACTGAACACGCTGTCGCCTGCACATTTATTATACCTGAAATATATATTGAAATGTGTTTGTCTGTCTATCTGTGTGTATTTCGATCTTGTGTATCTGTATCTATCCATCTGTATTGTCTTAGCCCTCTCTCTTTACAAGTTGTCTCTCTTTCCCCCCTCCATGAGTCCCCAAGGCCTCCTCTATCTCTTACACTCTCTCTCTCTCTCTCTCTCACTCTCTCTCTCGTCCTCTCCCCTCTGCTCTCCCTCTCTCTCCCTCCTCTCCCTGCCGCCCCCTCCTCCCCTTTGCCTCTCCTAGGTCCTCCGTCCACTGAGTGCCTAGAGCTCCAGAGTCACATTCCGGGCCTCACTGCTGCTGAAGGCCGTAATCTGCCTCTTTCAAACAGCTAGGGCACGCCAACGCTCCCCCCAACGGAAGCAAATTATCCGCTTTAAGGACTCTAGCTGCTGTGGGACCTGGGTTGCTATTGGTCGGTGCCGTTTGAAACACACACTTAAACACACACACACACACACACACAAAGTGGTATATACATGCACACTCCCACGGACACACGTATGAACACATACACCGAGAGGGAGCCATCATTATTTATTTAGCCGTTAAGTGTTTAAAGTGGAAAGGGTCCGTGGGGAGAAAGAATAGTTGATGAAATTATTCCGCACATATAAGGTTATATCCTAGAGGGAGACGGGGAAATACAGAAGAAATGGAGACCAAGTGGAAAGGGTTTTCTTTTCACACAAACACACACACTCACACACACACACACACACACACACACACACACACACACACACACACACACACACACACACACACACACACACACACACACACACACACACACACACACACACACACACACACACACACAAAGGCTGATGGTATGATAACAGACTGGAGGGCCTGACTGGCCGACAGAACGGTATTAGGGACTTCAAACACGGAGATGCTCTACTGCTGCTGCTGCTGCTGCCGTGTTGTAGTGAGTCTCTCGCTGGCTGCCTGGATGTTTTGGATCACAGTAATACACCGGTGTGTGTGTGTGTGTGTGTGTGTCTGTGTGTGCGTGTGTGTCTGTGTGTGGGTGTGTGAGTGTGCGTGTGCTTGTGTGTGTGTGTGTGTGTTTACCATCTTCTTCTTCCTCTGTATGTGGAAAGAGGAATGAAACATTAATAAAGTAAACCTTGGCCAAGGGTTTTTTCTATTTCGTTGGAGAAGCTCTTCAACCAGTGGTGAGACGGTTGCTTTCACATGAGTGAGACAGATGTTTGACGGATATAATAGAAATATAGAATTATAGAAGTATTTCGCCAAGCAGCCAGACTGCCATATTGCAACGTAATTATTTTTTAATTTGGAACTGGTTCACCATGCAGTTCGTCACCTGATCAAATATGTTTGAATTGTAATGTTGAAATGTGTAGTACAGTAAAGTACAAAGTACAAATGAGCACTAATCAGCAAGAAAAATGGCCTCATGTGAACAAATCCTCACAGTTCTGAGGTAGCCAGCGGTCTACTTTTTCCCTCGTTGCCTTCGCTCTGTGTCTCAAAGCCAGACTTACCTGTGTTACCTGAACAGGTAATAGTTGTGATGTGATGGATGTGTGCTCATGGCTGTGTTCGTACTCATCGTCAGTACCCGAGACCCAGGGATGGACTCTGCGCTGTGTGGTTGGGAAGTGGACTTACTGGCTGAGCGAATCTGTTGCACACCTCAGCATGTGTAAAACAAACAAACAAACAAGGCCCGAGCAACGTGGGCGTAATCCAACAACAGCGTACTTAAGAGGCAGTAGAGTCTTAATGTACGACTATAAGAGATCAAAATAGGGCGAGAGACAGAGAATGAAAGGGAGGCCTAATCCTTTGAGATAAATATCAGAGAAAAGACAGCAGAGGGAGAAAAAGAGTGGAAGAGATGTAGACGGAGGGAGCGAGGGACGAGATGAAGGGAGAAGGGGAAGGAAGAGTGAACAGATTGAATGGCTAATGAAATGGGCACCTCCGGGGCCTGAATAAATTCTCTAGTCTGGCGATCCCTGCGGATGCTGGCCTCCCAGGGAGATTAATGGCCGCTGGGCCTTGGCATAATGAAGTAGTTTGCCTTGGCAATGCAGCTTATGAATTCATCACAGTGTCCACAAGTGGGCTAACTGAGCGCAACAACTTTATGAATCCCCCCTACCTACCCCTCTCAATCTCCTTACCCCTGCTGCCCGTGATTTATGTTCCCACCTCCTTCCCAAATGAACCCCCCCCCCCCCGCCCCTCCTCTCTCACTCCCTCCCTCTCTTGCTGGGCTCGGCCCGGCTGGCCAGAGCTGAGCTGTCCGGAATTCAGGTCACTGCGCTGATGGGGAAGAAATGGGGAGCTAATCACTGAGTGGAGGCTCTGAGTGTAGGGCGAGAGTGGGCTGGGGACTCCATCTCCAATTCTTATTTTCTACGGGTCTTGTGTTTCATCGTATCCTGATGCCCGTGAATCTCGTGCCCACAACATCTTTTTCTTTATTTTTCCATAATGAATGTGATCATTGTGGGTCTACTAAAGTATTGCATATGTAAGAAGCTACCGTTCTCCTCAATGCAGCGTGAAAATTATGGTTTTGGTTAATAACGTGGTTCTTTCATTTGGAGGATAGAAGCACAAAGCATGGACATTCCATTTTGTCATGTTTTTGGGCTACGAATCTGCCTTTCTATACTTTGTATGTTAATGTATTAATACTGAAATTGGTTTCCATAGGTATGTTGCTATTTGAAATTCTCATTCAAAATACATTTGACTTCTCTACACTGGCAAAATATTGTTTGCTGAAGGGTTTTTAATCTAATTATTGTAATTTAACCTTCTAAAAATGTCTACGATTTTTATGCTGCAGAAAAAGTTTGTTTGCATGAGGATTGAAATACTGAAGCAAACATGCTAATGTGACATAATACCCATCCCCGTATTCCATCATTTAGAAAAATGATGTGCACATAATTAATAATAACGTCTGTGTTTAATAATTAGCTTAATCGAACGGCAAATCCTTCCCCCGGCTGAACCGAGGCGCCGGTTCCATGCACGAGTCCCCTGTCGTGTTAACATAGCACCGGCTGCCGTACAGCGTTTTAATACGTAGAGGACCACTGAGCCTATATCTGCTGCTTGCTCTATCAGATCCAAAGTGCCTATCTACTTAATAGCCGGGGAGCAGAATAGCTCCAGAGCGGTGCAAAATGAAAGCAGAACAATAAAGCACGTTGTGGGTTATTTAGATTAAAATGCATTTAATGGGGATCTAACAAGAGCGCTGCTCGCACCCAGCCGCCCCTTCTGCCTGTGCATGCTACACCGGCTAAATGATGCTGCTGTCACAGCGCTCTGTCGGCTAACCCTGTAGACATTATTAATGAGTGCAATATATCCAAATTGAATAATGGGAAGTTATGAAAAAAAGGGCAACGTTAGCATTAGGTCTAATGAGTATTTAGTTTGTTTACTGGCTGCTATTGACGTCCTGGGCGGTGGCTTTTCTATTTTAATTGTCAAAGGCTCCACTCTGTGCCCATTCTTCCTGAGACAACTTATCTTAATCTCCGTTGTCTTGTGTTTCTTGGAGAGGAATGGATGAGCGGGTAATTGTACAGTTGACATCGGCTTAGACAACATCATCCCCCTTAGTCCCTTGCTAATCCTCCGCCGATAACAATAATGGGGTAAAAGAGAGAGCAGGAGATATATTATACAAAAGGAGATATGGAGTTTAATTTGTAATTAGCTGCAGAGGTCAAAGACTTGATCCCTCATCTGAAGGTTATCCTAACTTCTGTTTCTCCTTTCTTCCCCACCTCCTCCTTCCTGCGCCGAGAAACTCAGAATCTCAGCGTGACCTTGTGAAGAAGTATGTTTCTGTGTGTGTGTGTGTGTGTGTGTGTGTGTGTGTGTGTGTGTGTGTGTGTGTGTGTGTGTGTGTGTGTGTGTGTTTGTTTGTGTGTGTTTGTCTGTGTGTTTGCGAGTGTGTGATGTGTGCACGGTCTGTTTTTTTTTTGATGAATGTGTGGTGTGTGTGTCTCTTTGTCGGCGGGGGGTGTGTGTGTGTGTGTGAGAGAGAGAGAGATGAATGTGTATATGTCTGTGTGGTGTGCGTGTATGTGTGTGTATGATGTGTGTGTGTGTGCGTGTGTGTGTGTGTGTGTGTGTGTGTGTGTGTGTGTGTGTGTGTGTGTGTGTGTGTGTGTGTGTGTGTGTGTGTGTGTGTGTGTGTGTGTGCGTGCGTATGATGAATGTGTACATGTGAATATGAATGGTTTATATTTTGGACCACTTAAAAGATGATTATCTATTTGCTGGTAATTAGAAATGTGATTTATATTTTGAGGCTGTGCCTCTGATTTCCCCTCTCCCAAAAAAGACCCTCCATCTACTGGGACTTAACACACTTTGTACCTCTTCCACTCTTCCACTGTGTGTTGAGCTATTTTTTTCTGTGTGTGTGCATGGGATTTTGTGTGATTTGTGTGTGTTGTACATTAGTCTATTAGGGTGTGTGTGTATGTCTGTTTGCATGTGTGTGACAGCGTTTGTAATTGCATTTATTTTTTTGTGTTTGTTTAGATTTGTGTATTATGGTTGATAGGTCTGTGTGTGGGTGATGTTTGTGTGTTTGTTTGTTCATGGCTTCTCCAAGGAATGTACCTTAGCTTTTTTTTCCTTGTACATGCACAGGAGTGTTGTATTTTTGTGTGTGTGTGTGTGTGTGTGTGTGTGTGTGTGTGTGTGTGTGTGTGTGTGTGTGTGTGTGTGTGTGTGTGTGTGTGTGTGTGTGTGTGTGTGTGTGCGTGCGTGCGTGTGTGTGTGTGTGTGTGTGTCTGTATGTGGAATGGCGCTCGTAAGTGCATGTGTGTTTGTGTAGAGTTGTCTGTATGGTTTGTGTGTGTGTGTGTGTGTGTTTGTGTGTGTGGGTGTGTGTGTGTGCCACTGCTCCTATTGATCCCCCCTCCTTCCTGAAAATGAAGTGGAACCCCTGCTCCATTAAGCGCTGGCTGCCCATTGGCTGGAGCTAATATGAAATTAGCCAGCGTGCTGTGAGCCTGTCAGTATTGATTTCATGAGCCAGATTACTTGTTACAAAAGAATAGAGCTGTCTGTGGCATAATTGAACAAGTTAACTCCTTGTCTCATAAAGTGCAGGCCTGTATTGATCGTAACCAGGGCGGTTCTCGCCGTATGCAGAGTGAGAGCGTTGTTCGCGTGTCAGGCCGCACCGAGCTGCTGATGCAGCTTTTATTCTTCTCCCCTTCCTCGCGCCCGCCGGTGCTGTGATCGCCGATGGAGGCGCCGTTGCCGTTCTGCTGACACGCGGATATGGAGGAACGACAAATGAGAGCCGTGTTCCATCAGGCCCCCGCGGAAAAAAAAACAGCCGCCTACCCCCCTAAACTCCCCCCACCACCCTCTTCAGACCTCCACTCCCCTCCACTCATACCCCCTCCCTGTGTTCAGTACATTACCATGTGTAAGAGGTGTTAAGCACTCTTGACTGTCAGCGCTGATCTCCTCCGGCTCGTCATGCAGGCGGTCGGCTGATTTGTGGTGTGATAACGAAGGAGGAGGATGAGGACGAGGATGTTGGTGCTGGTGGTGGTGGCTGATGGGTAATAACAAGAGGCCGGTCTATTTCTGATGTGTTTATGATGGAGCAGGCCGGAGAAGTGTGGGATCATCGTGGAGGTGTTGAACGCCTCCCCTCTGGTTCCTCTGATGAACGAACCGTCACTAATTACTACACAGAGAGAGACGGATAGGAACAGGCTTAGGCCCCGTCCACACAAAGCCGATTTCATGGCGAAACCGCAAAGGTCTTGTACGGTTCGGCCTTCGGTCCACACGAAGCCGGCGAATCCGCCGACCGAAACCGCAAACTTCTGAAGCCACCCTCGGAGGTGGTTTCAAATCTACCCGGTTTCGTTCTGGATTCGTGTGGACGCCTGAAACCGACTGAAACCGTAAACCATGACGTCATCGCCCCACCCCTCGACCCTCTAGCCAATGACTGTTAAGCCCGCGGAGTCTCAGAACTCACAACAACAAGGATTTCTGTAGCAGAAGCAGCGCCCCTTATGGGCCTGGAATGTGTACTACGGCGTTTCTACAGATCTACCCGGTTTCGCTTGACTCCGTCTTTACGGAGATACTGCGAAACCGGATAGATCGAAACCGTAACGGTTTCGCCTGTTTCGGCTTCGTGTGGACGGGGCCCTTAGTGTAGGTGTGTACCTTCCTGTGAAGATGAATGGGTTCACACACACACACACACACACACACACAAACACACACACACACACCCGTATTTAAGTGGTTCTGCATTCCACCGGTTAGCCCCCACCCCTAATCATGGGAGCAGTTATTCCACACGTTTACCTTAACTAAGTCATTAGAAAATAGCAGGCAGTCAGCCGGAACACACAATGGTTCATCCAGAGTGGTCAGGGGGGGAGATGTAGAGCCCAGGGCCCGGTACCTGACCAGGCACGCTCTACTGCAGGGCGGAGGGGGGTCGAGGTGATCAATTGTTTTGTGTGTAAAAACTGCTGTTGTCCCTAAGAGAGACATGCAAGGTAAGCGTAAACCCCCCCCCCCCCCCCCTTATACACACACACACACACACACACACACACACACACACACACACACACACACACACACACACACACACACACACACACACACACACACACAGACACACACACACACACACACACACACACAGACACACACACACACACACACACACACACACACACACACACACACACACAGCCTCCCCTCCACCCCCCCCCCCCCCCCCTCCTTCCTGTCTTCCAATAGGGGGCGAGGTTAATGAAATGCTATTCCACGCGCCAATTTCCTGCACTCCACTACTGAGTGATAAGTAGCTAACCAACGAAGCTTGTAATTACAATCTTACAGAAACCAGCCCGATCTGTATATAAATCTCACCATCCAATTACAAGATGTAATAATTCTGCACTCAGGCTGGTAATGAGGTCTAATACTGGCGCATGTGATAATCCCCTCTGGATGCTGGCTTGATCACATGTTGGCTTTGTAATTAGACTGGCAGAAAATCATTATTTCATGTTCGGGAAAAAATGAGGTTGGTGGGAAGTTAATTTTCTCCCCATTCTCTGAAGCGAAGACAAGAATTTAATGATTTAATCATGATTGTTAGCTATTTTGCAATCAATTTGTAATGATTGTGTCACAACAGTGGTTTTCTGGAGGAAGGGCCTGTAAAGATTGAAAGTGTCATTGATATGTCATTAGATCCATACCCTGTAATGCTGATACAGCGGACTGTCGTTTGTGTGTTTTTGTGTCTGTGTGTGTGTGTGTGTGTGTGTGTGTGTGTGTTTTTGTATTAGTTTTTTTCACATATGTGTGTTTGTGCAGTGTATGTGTATTTATTTTAGCCTGTGTGTGTGTGTGTGTGTGTGTGTGTGTGTGTGTGTGTGTGTGTGTGTGTATGTTAACATTTGTGTGTGTATGTGAGACCATGTTGGTTTTTTGCACGTGTATTAAACAACGAAATTGCAGACACCTATTGTTATTTAACTTGTACCTGTGTGTATTTTTATTGATGAACATATATATATATATATATATTTATCGTTTTTAATAATTTCCCAGTCTCTCAGTCCTTCACAAAACCATTAGCGGAGGAAAGAGCATGTTGGTTAATTATTACTTTCCCAGCGTATACTCAGCCTTCAGTTATGTGGATTAACTCAGAAATAATAATGACGTTTTCACAGGAATTTAAATACGTGCTACCAATTAAAAAAGGTTTCATTTCAATGGTATCATTTCTGATTTCATCATTGAGGATGAATTCTTAGGCAAAAGAAAAAGATAAACAAAGTCACTTAACTAAGATATTTCTGCCGGATTGCCTTCCCTCTAAGAATGCCTCTGACGGAGCACCGAGGTTATTTACACTGAACCCTGCCATCCATCCTCACGAGCACCCCCAACCCCATCTCTGGAGGAGGAGCAGCTGAGCAGCACGCTGAGACAGGCCATGCTGAGCACCATGTCTTGATTCACACGAATCGCTCGAGGCTCGGGAGATGTTCCCACCAGGCCATCACTGTAGATGTACGTGTGTGTGTGTGTGTGTGTGTGTTTCTGTTGCTCTAGTTCACTGTTTGATTGGAATATCTACTGTTTGATCATACCGAAGCATCCGCCGCACAGTAGATTAAGGCAATCCAGTGGGTTTGTGCTCAGTTCTTCTCCTCCCTAATCTCCAGGCAATTGGCATTGAATACTTTATTGATAGGGGATTGAGTGCGCTCCTGCGAGTCTATTTCTATAATTGATACTGTTTGAAGCTATCCCCGAGGGGAATGCTCTTCAAAGGCTGGCTGCTGTTTTGATCAATTATAATAAAGTGCTATATCTTAAAAATGAAATAACATAAATTAATCACAATTGTATCAATTCTGCCTCCTGACTATAATTTATATATTCTAAAGGGCCCACCTCTGTCTGGGTGGGAGTTTGATCAGAGAGGAGTCAATTGAGGCCAGCTACTTGTGAGGACACCTGTTCAAAAAAGGTTAAATGAAGGAATTACTACCAGTGAAATGTATGTGAACTTCCCATACGACCCTATTTTATTCAACATGTTTTTATACTTTTATACTCAACATTTTATCCTTAATGACCAAACCAGACAGAGAGTCGAGACCAAATTTTGTCGTCGTCCGGGAGGCATGAATACCACCGCATCGCTCTCCAAGAGGAAACAACACTGCTCTACGTTGCTGCTCCCGAGCGGGAAAGCTTTTAGGAAAGCTTTTGAGGAGGGTCTGCTGCCAAGGTGGATGGGCCCCAAGGTAGACTCTCCACCCTGGGGAAGCCCTACTCTGAAGAGTGGTGGGGGCTAGAGCCCTGGACCGCTGGACCTCTGCGCCTCTGGACCTTTAGAGATTTCCCCTTTTGACTTATGGATGGAGGGAGAGAGACGCCTGGCCCAGCCCTGCCCAGGCCGCCCGCATCCCCCAGTATACTTCCAACCGAATGCCGGAATGCCTCAAAGGTGCTTTCAAGTCCTCTTCGATGCGGAAAAGGAAAGCAGGCGCGGAAGGAATCCGATAAAAACAGTATTCTCCAGGTGTTCGATAGCAAGGTAGTGTCTTTTACCCTCCTTCTTTCCTTCAATGCTTTTCTCCTTCCTTCCTTCCTTCCTTCCTTCCTTCCTTCCTTCCTTCCTTCCTTCCTTCCTTCCTTCTTTCCTTCCTTCCTTCCTTCCTTCCTTCCTTCCTTCCTTCCTTCCTTCCTTCCTTCCTTCCTTCCTTCCTTCCTTCCTTCCTTCCTTCCTTCCTTCCTTCCTTCCTTCCTCCCTCCCTCCCTCCCTCCCTCCCTCCCTCCCTCCCTCCCTCCCTCCGGTCTTCCTTTCTTGCCGTTAGCGTGATAATTAATACATTCCATATGTTAGCAAGCTTTATGAAATGGCGTCTGTCCAGGCATTCAACACATCACATGAGCCTGGCTTTCCAAGGATGAGAAATTAAAAACACACAGATCCCTGTGCTTATTTCACAAGGCGAACCCAAGCAGGGATTCTGCATTCAAAGTTCAAATAAATGCTGCCCTCCAAAAAGATAATTAGTCGTTTCATCTCTCCCATGTAATTACCGTATATCTGCCCACCTTTCAACTTAATGGACGCCAGAATTTAGACCAACGTCACTGGAACACACTTTAGACACAAGCGGGCAGGAGCATCGGGAAACAAATCACTGCATATTTCACAGCAGCCTCTAATGAGGTCGGTTAATATTGTGCGAGTCACATACACACGACAATGTACATCACACGCATACACACACATGGACACACATGCACACACATACATACACACCCATTGTTCACACAAAAACAAGCACACACATTGAGAGGCGCACATACAGACACATGTAGACTCCTGCGCTCACACACACACATACACACACGCACATGTAGGAAGACGCAACCACATCTACACCATGTCAAAACTAATTCCTCTCCCCTACAGCCTCACTGTTACAAGGTAGAGACAGTATGCTTGGGAAAGCTGTGATTTGAAGACATAAGCCTCTGGGCGTCTCATTCCAGCGCTGCTCTGAACTCTCCTACGTGGTTGATACCACGATGTGGTATAAAGTCTCTTCACGCCTTGCCCTTCTTATCTACCCCGGCCCCCTTTTCAAACCGCCTCCGCCAAGTAGGACAGGGTAAGAGTTCGGGAGTAATCCTCCTCCTTTCTTTCTTCCCTGAAACGTATGCCCACTTCGTAACAAGGGGGGAACTAATTATAGACTTGTAAAGGAAAGATAACACTGTTGTAGAGATTGCATTGTACCCAGAGCTGGGGCACTGCGCTGACAATGTGTGAGTGTGTAATGACGGCTTTATCTAGCCCCAATGTTCCTGTACAACCCTACAAAGCCCTGTAATTATGGGAGATGCCAACAGAACGCCATGCTCACACTGTGGCAATGGCCAATGTCAGGGAAGGAAGACCCATTCATTTTTTTCCTGTAATTTGCTCTCTTTATGAGCTCTGTGTGTGCCTGTGTCTACGGGTAGGTCTCTGTTTCTCTGGGCACCACCGATGGTATACGGGCAGATGTTTGTTGAAGGGGAACATTGCTCAATGCTATCGAGACAAACAAAGTCAATTCAAATAAACACAGCAAAGTTGTTCGCCCACAATGCTCGCCAGTCTGACCCTGAGTGCCTCTAGCTGTGTTTACCTCACCGAGTGATGCAGGGTTTAGAGGTAAAGATAGAGCTGCAACCGCCGTACACAAATTATGAAAAGAAACATGTGTATTCTGAACCAAATAGAGGAGGGATACAGTGTTATTTGTGTCCAAACACAAATTTGCCAACACAGAATCGTTCATCATCACTGACAACTCTCTATTCATCATGAAACAGTAGAAGGCCAGGAAGACAGAGAGACAGGCAGACTGATACATGGATACATAGACAGGAATAAAGACAGGCAGATACATAGACAGACAGCCAGGTAGGCAGACAGACAGACAAACAGAGAGACTGGAGACCGAGTGGAAGAATAGCCTCCATTAGCAAACCCTGTGTTTACCCTGGACCCACCAGGGATTTCGTGGCACGGGTCATAGCCTTTGGCGGACTGGTGACAGAGCACTTACTGCAGAGCCGCCAGGGCCCGTCTCAGTCAGGGGCCACCCGGGGGGGGGGGGGGGGGTCCTGGGGCATCGCTGCTGGGCTGTGATGGACGGTCGGGGAGCCAGAATTCACTATACCTCCAACACAAGACTTTCTGAATTATTATATACCAATAACTGTTCGACAAACAAATACGTGTGTCTATTTTTGCCTCTTCGCAACGACTAAGCGGAAGTGTTTTTCAAAACGGTTGTAACGTTGTATCCCAGTGTGCATATGCATATTTAATATCCCAGTTTAGCGATGTCATGATTGTGCATTATTAATGGGATCGGGGAAATTCTTGGGAATACCCATACTTTCTTATCTCTGTCCAAATGACGGTGGTTATGCTAGAAAAATGGGAACAACTCTGGTCAGACCAAACATTCACAGATACATAGAGACAGATTGTACCATCATGCCTTATCAACATCAATTGTCAAATATCAATGTTGATAATACAATGTAGGAACTGAAAGAGGAGGCCAACAATAAAACAGTCTTGTTCCGTCTAGCATTGCTATGATGATGATCCACTTAGGGCTAGCTTCTGATAGTCAGAGGTGCTCTGAGGATAGACAGGCTATTGACTTCTTGGACCTGCGATACGTCAATGATGCCACCATTTTGGAGAGGGCTAGACTTTAAACAAACACAAACGTGTGAGCTCCATGTTTAGTCATATTACATCATATCATCTATAATTATGTAATATATATATATTGATAAGTTTTTTGTTGAATATCTTTACTCCACATAGACAAACCTTGAGTAAAAGGACTCTGAATTGAAATAGGTTGTCTAATGTAAACATTAGAGCCACAGCTTCCCCAATTAATTATATTTGTTAATAGGCTTCTCAAAAATGGCGGTGATGTTGATGACCTATCCAAAGACCAACGCGGCGTCTGTAACTACTGCTGGGCGAGTTTGTGTTCGCTGCTAACAGACGATTACAAATACGAAGCAATATAAGTGAAACTATCCGTTCATCCAGATTGAGGCTGGTCTGCCCCAAGACTTTAAATATTCATGTGAAGACAGATTTTTGAGACTGGTGCGTAGTAGACATGTACACTTATAATTCAAGTATTGTAGACAGAGTCCTAGAGTGCTACTAGAGTCAGTGTCAGTTATTGGTTATTTGAGTCAGGATGATCCATTATTAACTCAGTGTGTCAGCAACTTTAAATTGTATTAGTCTTAAAAATAAAATGCATGCACAGGCTTAGTGTATCAACGAAACAGACACACAATATACAATTCAGAGGCACAGAGTGTTACTCTATGGAATTCCAACCTTTCCCTTTCTCACGAAAGGATACACAGTCAGGTCAGAGGTCCGGGCCTCAAAGCTGGAGGTATCTTCCTTCTTGTTAGCAACTCGAGCGAAATGCGGTGGTACATGAAGGTGGATAATAATTGTGTCTGCTGCACCATTTTAGTTGGGCAGTTTCTGGACGACTCAGTGCTGAGCTGTCTGCATTAGGCCCCCCCAGTTGGAGCTCGCTGCACCTGACAGACTGAAGGACTGGACGTGATGAGACTCCATTAGACCTCTGCTCAAACCTCAGCGGGATTCCTATTCACCGCCCGGCTCCATCTTCTCTCTATTCCCGCTCTGTGTCTCTCTTACAATGCTAACCCCATGAGGCCCCTTAACCCCACAGTAAATGAGTTGCCAGCCAATCAGATGTGATGATGTTGAACCACTGTCCAATGAATACCCTTCAACCGGTCGGAACACCTGCCAGGATACAGACCTTTTTTTGGTCTTCCCCAAAACGAAAGTTGTGGAGGATGTTGCTCAGCTCTTCAGATTCGACCAGGCCGACTATTTGCGATCAGTTCATTACCAGAAGTTTAACCTCACTGTAACCACGGAAAACCTTCTAATGCACCAATAATCATTGCCAACTATATGCTTAAACTGAATAATGTTTATCACCAATTAAACTGAGTGGGACTTCTGTTCTGTCGAGCCTGATAAAAAGTGTTAAAAATAGAAAAATGTCTATTGGCCAAATTATATTATTATGGAATATGCAATCTCAAAAGAGGTGAGAGTCAAGGCTGACATCTTGCAGGTACTGCAGACTTACTTCTGTCACATACTTTCAAGGAAAAACAAAAATGGCACAGATTGCATCAGACTCCATAATGTCAGGCTGTTATTGACCAGCCTTTGGCTGGGAGGGAGGGAGGGAGGGAGGGAGGAACGGGAGGGACGGGAGGCAGAGGATTCCCCCGAGTGTATCAGTGTAAAGAGGTTGGCCTACTCGGCAGAGCCTCTGAGCATGCAAAGGTTTTCAGTGTGAAGAGGTTAAGTCACCCGATAGAGTCGCGTACGCCAGCGCCGTTGGTTCAGCGAGAAGAGCGATGGGACGTCGTGGGCGGTGGAGGTGAGCCACCGAGTGCCCATCAAGCCTGACAAGTCAATAAGCCCCCTGTCACCTTCCATAGGCTGCTCAAAGTGATGCGCCATGGGAGCAGCCCGGGACCCGCTCTCCGCCCACCGCCCCATCATCGCCTGTTATCTCTGAGCAAGGCAGCAGGGATTCAGTCCTATCTCCTCTTTACGTTCCACCGCTTAGCCAGCAGCCAGATCACACCGACAGCCCTCAGAACCGACTCCACTGCAAAGCGTATTACCTCTCTGTCTCGTGTAATTGAGGGAATCACAGCAGGGACACCAGATTTTCTTTATTTTTGCCCAGCAGCTGTGGTTGGTGAGAAGGGGAACGACGGAGAGTTCAGGATTGACAGCAGCTAGAATCATTTCACAGCAAACAAACCGTGATTCACTCGCCATCGGGAACTCCGTCTCCCAGGGTGCACCTGTGTGTGTGTGTGTGTGTGTGTGTGTGTGTGTGTGTGTGTGTGTGTGTGTGTGTGTGTGTGTGTGTGTGCGTGTGCGTGTGCGTGTGCGTGTGCGTGTGTGTGTGTGTGTGTGTGTGTGTGTGTGTGTGTGTGTTGATTTACAATGTGTTTTCTTTTATATAACACAGAGGGATTTCAGTCAGATTAATATCTCAATATGCCATGTGACTACAGGGAAAAAGGTATTGAATATTCCCCCGAACCCACAGTTCCAAAAAACTCCCTCTCTCAAATGTCTCTCAAGTGATCAACCAATTATTCTCTCCTTCTTCCTTTCTTGAATATGTTTCTCAATCGCTCTCCCTTTTTCAAATATATCCATCAAATCCTTCTCCTTGTTTGTTATGTTTCCCTCAAATCCAAAACGTTGGCTAATAAACAATGCATTTGTTCTGATTTGACATAGGCAGCGGTGTGATAGACCCCAAGAGGGATTTGACACAGATGTTGCCAATAGAGAACATTACAGAATTTTACACACACACACACACACACACACACACACACACACACACACACACACACACACACACACACACACACACACACACACACACACACACACACACACACACACACACACACACACACACACACACACACACACACACACACACACACACACACACACACACACACACACACACACACACACACACACACACACACACACACACACACATACACACACCCCCTGCTCCATTCTTCTGCATCCACCTGGAATCACTGTCACAGCTGTGTGTGAAAAGGAGATCTTTTTTCAAACTTCTCTCTCACAGACAGCTTCCTTACCTACGCACGGTGCCCCCAGCAGAGATAAGAGCCATGAGATCACCGAGGGAGAACAGCAGTGCGATGGTGAAAACAGATGGTCTGACTCATCACCGGAGCTCATTGGCTACTTTATTGTGCAGCGTGGCCTCTCTGGGTACAGCCGTGTGAGAGACCGCCGGTTACCATCATGACCGGCTTATTTCAGGACAAGAACGGTAAAATCACCTTTGAAGACATGAGAAGAGAATGCAAGAAATAGGGCTTGAAAATCAGGACGCATCATGGGATTTTTTTGTTGCAGATTCTCGGCCACAATTGAGAGGACTCAAGAGAGATGTCGTACTTTAAAATCTGAAATAGACATTGTGACGAAGACTTATTCAAACTTTGTATCGCCACGCTTCACATGAGAAACATTACGGTGGTTTCAAACACAACCATGTCCACCCATAATGAAAAAGTAATTTCACGATTAATAATTTAAAAAACACACTTCCCATGATCCATTTGCGTTGCACACACTGTCCATGTAACATCTTCCTGGTTCCCTTGTGATGTTGATCGATTGACGATTTAGGTCAGCCTGGATCAGAGCGGACCGAAAAGGTGCAGCTGAAAGCGCTGAATACTGTTAGCTTTGCTGACCGACTCAACACACAGCCCTGGTTGTACTTCTCATTCAGTACATCTTTCTAGAACACCCTCTATGTCTCTCTCTCTCTCTTTCTCTCAAAGGCTTGAGAGCTATAGCAGCCTGGTCAGATGTTAGGTGTCGATGATATGGCTAGGTATACCCAGAGCTAGTATCTCTCTGGAGCCAAGAACATCCAACAACATGACTTGAGTGTGATGTGTTTTAAACAAACATCGGCAGCATGATTTACCCCTCCTGCCATTGGTTGACCTTTGCACCAAAGCCTACTCAGGATAAATGCTAAGCCATGATAATAAACATTTGGAATCAGAATGAGACCATTTTGGCAAGCTGCAAGACTCAGGCAACCCTGTCTCAAAGCTTAACAGGAGATTATACTTTTTTATTAACAAACCCCACCTTGTGGTAGAAAACACTATTGCACTCACTTTAATCCCACCCACCATCTCTCTCGATCCCTTTCTCTCTATTTATCCCTTCGTCTTTCATGATCTCTCTCTCTCTCTCTCTCTCTCTCTCTCTCTCTCCCTCTCTCTCTCTCTCTCTCTCTCTCTCTCTCTCTCTCTCTCTCTCTCTCTCTCTCTCTCTCTCTCTCTCTCTCTCTCTCTTTCTGCCCCTCCACCACACTGTGCCTCAAGCCTCAACTGCAAACAGAGAGCCATCTGAAGCCTCCAATGGCAACCAAACCTGGAAGTCACCTTCAGGACTTCATGTCCGAAGATCATCCATCCGATGTGCGACAGCCGGCGAGGGGGGGGAGGCAGAGTGGAGCACAACAACAGGTCACCTGACCTGTGTCTAACACCGGGCACGATGTACACATCGTTTGCTTCCGTCTCATGTCTCTGAAGGAATTAAGGATCAAATGGCGAAGAGAAGAATGACAATCAGAAGGAAAACTAAAGGGAAGTTAAATAGGCTGGAGTGGTGTTATCACTGCTGGTGTTATACCACAGGTAGGGCTCGCTCCAAACGGCTACTTGTACCGGTGCCAAGCCCTGGCGCAGCCACACAGGTTAATTAATGGGAAGACCTGTCAACGCACAGGGCCGCTGGAGATGAATGGCCCGTTGTCAAAACAAGCTTTATGTAACATCAACATCAGACTCAGTGTTTGACACATAAACGCAGCCTGATTTTAGCCAGTAGCACAAATACCTGTTGGCAGGTTTGAAGGGGCCGGCGTTAGGAGACAGCGTTGTTTGCATCACAAGAGCAGCATGCCTTGATGGTTTTCAAATGAGTTCACCTCAACCAATCAAGGCTGGGATCCCTGGCTCGCAGCACCTTGTCTTTCATTGTCTCCCTCGCCTTTATTCCTTTCTTTCAGTTTTCCAGCTATTCCTCCGTCTCCCCGTAGCGTTCCTTCGATGTCTCTCCCCCACTCCTCCCCTCTCTCTCCCCCCCCGTGGGGGGTGCAGGCTGCATTCTCTCCAGCCCGGTACGACCCACCTTCTGAGGTAGGGGAGACTGAAGGGGGTCGGTTGTAACAGGCAGGATTAGGGGTTGCCAACCGGGGGGGGATCTAGAATCGCCTTTTAGCACCTGCACCACCTCCGGGACCCCCCCGTGCCCCCCCGCCCGGATCAGTATTTCGCTCCCACTCCCCCTCCTCATCTCCGGCTCCGCTCCCTGATTTATTTTCATACTATGGGGGGAATGATAGTGGCTTAATAATTCATATTTAGAGTGTATACTCACGCACTGAGAAATTCTGATTCATCCTGCGGACGCGATGCTCGCCCCCCTCCTGCATCATTTAGACGTGTGAGTTTTAGCCGCGGCCCCCCCTCTCCTCGCTCCGTCCGGGCCCCTCGGCCGGCGGCGGCGGCGGCCCCGGACGCTACCTGTCGTACGGAGGGGTGTGTCGGGTTGTCGGGGGTGGAGGGGTGTTGGGACGGACGCGGCCGTTCGGCCATCAAGAGTCTCGAGAGCCTCAGGGAGATCTTTATGTCTGTATGTTCATGTATAGATACATGTATAGATCTGCTTAGTTTTGCTTTAGGCGGTATTATTCAGAATAGAAGGGATGCACGTTCACGCTCGTGTGTGTGTGTGTGTGTGTGTGTGTGTCCGTCTCTCTGCCTGTCTGTGTGTGTGTTTTTTTGTGTGTGTGTGTGTGTGTGTGTGTGTGTGTGTGCGTCTGTCTGTCTGTATGTCTGTGCATCTGTCTGTGTGTTTCTGTGTGTGCGCGTGTGTGTTTACGTACACGTGCCTCCTGTTGATTTATTTGTGTTTCATTGCTCAGGGCCGTTGCAACACGCCGACCGACCTTCCGTCTTCTACCTCCCAATCATCCAAACGGCGTGCCACAGCCAATCAGGCTGCGGGGAGCAGAACGGCTCCCGGGCCGCGCCGGCTTCACACTCACCCGGCGAGGCGGCCCACTCCGCCGCCCCCGTTGTTTTTCAAGCTCCACTTGTCAGAGCGGGAGAGATAAATATAGTTTAAGGCCAACCAAAATAAATGGGTGGGTTCCGAAATGCGCAGAGCCACCCACCGCAGAGAGCAGCGTGGGCCGCAGACCGGCGGGCCCCCGAAATAGCTGCTCTCCGGAGGGGGGAGAGGATGGTGGCGACACCACCGGCCTAGGGAAGAGATGAGAGCCCACATTGTTTCCTGTTTTGCTGTTTAGGTGCTTTAGTTTCCGTTGAACACTTTAGCTGGAAAACGGCTGAGCTTAACTTTTGTAACATGACTCAGTTGGTCCTATGCGTCCTATGTGCTGTAAGTATACAGCAATAGTAATTATTACTATACTATACTAGACAGCAAAACATGCAAACCCCTGAAACGAGTATGTGCACATAGAGAAATACATGCAACCACACACAAATGCAAAACTACAACCACATGCAAACATACAACTACACACACACACACACACACAATATGCAAAACCTACAACTGCACGCACATAAAACCATTCATACACATGCAAACCTAAAACAACACACAGACACATGCATGTAAGCATACAACCACATACACGCACATGCAGAAATACAACCACACACACACCTGCAAAAATACAACCACACACAAACACATGCAAACATACAACCGCAAACGCAAAAATGCAAACATACAACCACACCCACACACATGCCAACAAACACGCATGCAAACATACAACCACACCACACATACACACACCCACACACAAACACATAAATGCCAACATACCAACATGCCCACACACTTTAAACAGAGAGGACAGCCTGATTTAGGAGCCCCAGGGGAGCACTTACATGAAGGAGATGCGATCAGGGGGGTTAACTACGCCACACACACACACACACACACACACACACACACACACACACACACACACACACACACACACACACACACACACACACACACACACACACACACACACACACACACACACACACACACACACACACACACACACACACACACACACACACTCTCTCGCCTGACTTCAGCCACTGCTTGGACTGGTAGCCCAATGCCCTTTTATCGGGAGCATGCACGCATGTGCTAAGAAAATCCAAACTGGTGTAATCATTATCGAAGCTTGATGTTGATAGCTTGGACTCTGATTCTCCTTTTTATATGATTGTTTGGTAAATTGGACTTTGTTTTGATGTGCTTCTAGTAATGAGAGACTCCATTTACGATCAAAGTCAGGAGTCAAAAGTCTTGTTTTGTTCCACAAACCACTTGATAGTTGTCGGTTCATATTCTTAATAGTATTTGATCTCCTCTTGTTATTTTGCTGCCGTAACAACTGAATTCCCCATTGTTATCTTATATACAGAAGCTAATTTGTAAAACACTGTTGAAAGATAGATGCAGGCAAAATGCACAGAGGGACTTGTGGCCACAGTGGCTATGGAACAGCTACACACACACTCTCTTTTATTCTGTTGACAAAACTGAGCTCAGAGCCCTGCAGGTTTTGAAATACATGCCGAGTCAGCATTGTCAAATACTGAGCCGATAGCAGACCTGCATGTTCAATTTATAGACGCAATTAATGTTCACCTATTTTATCTGTCTACCTTCACACACACACACACACACACACACACACACACACACCCATTACATGCACACACACACAAGCACACACACACACACTCATTGCACGAACACACACAAAAGCACACACACGCACATTGCACGCACACAAACACATTGCACACACATATACACATTAAACGCACAGACACACACACACAGACATGCATCTGTCTTTACACATTGTATCCGTCTACCTTTAAACACGCACGCACTCAGACAAACACACACACACACACGCACACGCACACGCACACACACACACACACACACATACAGTGTTCACTGAACGGGGTCCTGGGAAACGGAAGAAACACCTGCCCGCGGTGGTTCCCCCCCACTCTGTCCAGCGTCCTGTGTCCGGTGACCAAACAGCCGTTGTTATGAAAACACCTTGGAGGCGACGCAGCGGCTCAATGCCTCTCTTGTTGTGGCCTTCCATTGATATATGAACACTGTTATGGTTTGCTCAGCTGATAATTACCCCGGGAACATTGACTTTTCCCAGTGTTGCTCAGATGTGTGCCGGGCTGGCTGTAGGCTTGGGGGTGTTGTGTTTTCTCAGGCCGTGACGGTTCCAGCGGCTGACGCCTGCTTCAGTACTCTTACAGACGGAAGAGTAGACCTTAATCTGCCAAACTTTTCAACTAGAGCGCCGGAAGAGCAGCAGCACTCGCACAGCCGATCAGCGAGGGCTTTTCGTTTGTTCACCCAGAGATGATAAAACGCGGGTCAGAAAGGAACGCACCCTGAAGGGGTCGCGAGGTAGACGGGACGTGGCTCCCGGGGGAGCGGGGGAACCTTTTTTTTTTCCTGCAGCATTGGTGTGGAGCGCTTGACGGCTCCTAATTGAACACATATTTATTGTGCTGGTTTCAGCTGAAGTGTGACGGCCATGATGATGCCTCAATTAGGACCATTAGCGGGATGATTGTGTTTGCTTCCCTCTGACGGCCTTAAGCAGCTGCCACTCGCCTTCCCCCTTCCCCACCCCGGCCCGTCAGCCTGCCTCTCAGAGCCCGGGACGCTCGGCCCTCAGCCACCTGGGAAGGAAGCGGGAAAGAAGCGTCCACCGCCCTTTTCTGACAAAAAGAGAGAGGATGGCGGCCGGTCATATCTCCATGGCGACATAAAGCGACAGCAATCCTTTTAGGGGTGTAGGGGCAGAGGGCCCGGGCGCGAGGTGACAGCCGGGAGGGCGAGGAAACCGGGCCGTGCGGCGAGGAGGACTCGTGAGAGCCGGCGGTCGAACACAATGTTATCTTAACTGGAGGATGTGAGCAGTCGCGGGAGGCTCTCCGGATCGTCCGCCACAGCGGAGGACTTAAGGCTTGTTTAAGGCTTAGCCGGGTCTAGCGAGCGTACGGGCCTGTGTAGCAGCTGATAGGTTCGAGTGTGTCTAACCCTGTGATCTATGTGCTAACATCGGCCCACTGGGGTAAAATCAGTTCTTCAGCCCCTAGCTCTTTGTCTCCGGTGAAGGGTAGGCTTACTCGAGGACCCCCTGTTTACTCTGGCCCCCACAATGGCCCAGTCTAAACTTCCTTTGTGGGACGGATTTAGGCTAGATTTACCTCAATTTGATCTGGGAGGGCCCCTTTTCATCAGCTTGGAGGTCTAATGCCCTTAACTGGCTTAGCCGGGTTCCCCCTGTGAGGGCTTGGGACCCTATAGACCCCACACTCATCTCCAATCCTCGGCAGCCCCCTCCTACCCCTGGGGCCCCCACCTCGCTGGCTCCTTCTGTCACTTGACGACGGCCAAGCTTGCTGGGGCGCTGCCTGGACACCTCTGAAGTGTGTTGAACATGCCATAAGCATGCTGGGAATCAGGAGGAAACAGAGAGAGTCCAAACAGTATGTCCTGTAGAGGCTTTCAGGGCACCAACACAAGGAGGCAGTGGAGGAGTCGGCGTGGATAGGCCCGTCCTTTTAGCACCTGTTTCCAAAATAGGTTTCAGCCTGAGCATAAAATATTTTATTGTATGTGGTGTATTTATGAGGCTACTCATAAATAGAATACCGCCCCATGTCCACGGTGGAGGATTTTGGCCTGTGATTAAATGTGAGAACTTTCTTTTTACTTTTTCTTTTGATTTGGTTATTTATTCATCTAGTCTTTTATCACAAGGACGGCGAGGTCAAACCAAACCAGTAAAGTGCCCTTTTTTCCACACAACATGCACTTTTAAAGATAGGGAAGTGAGAAAAGTGTGCGTGTTTGAGTAAGACTTTTATCGCAGCTGTCAGAAGTCACCATGCACTTTCTCCAGCAGACAAAAAAGTGTTGTTTGCCCTTCTAGTCGGGACACAACCTACCCCTCCGTCGCTCAGTACGGTAACGCTCAGCTTGTGATAATCTGCGGTCCGCTTCCTGTAGGAACACCAAGAACTTCCTCTCGCCCCCCCTGCCTGTGCTGCCGTACACCGACTAGCACTTCCTCCAGCAGGATGTTGTCTCTCCCCTCACACCCTCTCCTCTCACCCTCCAACCATTGACAGCTCGCTGAGAGACACCGCAGTAGCTACTGTTGTCACCGCCTGCTCTTTAAGACCCTCGCATCCCAATTTCTGTATTCATGACTGTAAAAGTACATATAGATTTCTCCCCCAAAAGGAGGTTTTGAATTGCAAATGTGTCCAAATCAGTGGCTGGCAGAGCAGGGTAAGTGTTGGGACAGTATGGCGCTTATCTCCTCCCCTGTAAGCCTCCCATGTTGCCACGCCGGTTGCCTGACTGACTCCACTCACTGACACGCCAAGCCCAGAATTGGGCTGGCATAATTATGTAACCCAGACCCTCCAGATTATTCAAATGTCACCCGGGAGTGTCATCTTGAATCTCCCGAGACCTGTCACGATCTGAATTGGAAATGGTTAAAAATGTCCACAGGAGTCACCACACCTCTCAACAACTCTCTCTCTCTCTCTCTCTCTCTCTCTCTCTCTCTCTCTCTCTCTCTCTCTATATCTCTCCCTCTCTCTCTCTTTATATCTTCTTCCTTCCTACTTGCCTCCCCCTCCCCTCGAACCCCTTAATCCAGTGGCGCAGCATCACCACAGCATCAGTGTTACCTTTGATGGGCCCGGATTAAAGCAAATCTCCATTCCTTTGGTGGATTTCAAACGCTGCCTGAACAATGATGCCAGCCAGGGGGAAGCTAATGAGGCCTGTGTTGGACTGGAAACCTGGAAATGATTTCAAAATCAACCTGATTAGGGTCGTAGATACCATCATGCACGTACTTCCGATAGCTGTCTTCCATCTCTGTGTCTGTGTGCGACTGTAGTTGGATTGCTGTCTTGGATTTGTTTATCTCTAGATTGGCTCTTGATATCGTTGAAAATAACTACATTCATACCTGGATTGGATGTGACTCTCCAGTCAACACCTACAATCTCTACAGTCAACGTTGGTTCTCATCTCAATATGCACCGAATGCTTAACTTATGCAATGTTATTTTAATGAATATTTGGAATTTGAATATTTAAAATTAATCAAAACCTGTCCACTAGTAGTTGAAATATGGTACTTCTGGTTTAAATGCTCATTTTCCTTTTTTGTCGGAAATGGATTTGACAACCTGATTTGCACCAACAAAGTCAAACAGTACTAAGTCAGTGCCTAGGGTTACTTGTTTATCTACTTCAACCAAATAGGGTAGGTTACGATTAACCCCAAACTTTGGCAACAGATTTTTGTGTGCAAATGAATACATACTCATGGTTCAATTGTGCTGCAGTCTTAAACCTATATATGAGTACCTGCACCCTCTTGTGAGGCCCAGCTCCATGGATCCACGTGGGACTGCCAGCCGTGCCCTCCTCTCGCTCCCAACCAAAGCTCAGCCTCCCGCCTCCCCCCCCACCGAGAGGGGCCTATCTATTAGTGGGCTGGAGTATGAATGTGCCTTTCACAGGGCCTTAATGAAAAGCTTTGCCCCGTCTCTTTCAGTGCATTAGTGACTGACTCCCCTCCCTCCCCATCATGCACACCCATCCTCTTCCTCCTCTCCCCCATTCTTCTGTCTCTCTCCCCCCCTCTCTCCCCCTCTCCCCCCTGCCTCCTTCCCCGTCCCTCTCCCTGCACAGGGAGGTTGTCATTACAGGGCTGTTGACTCTGCGGCTTTAGGTGTTAGCTCTCTGTTGTGTGTTACCCATAGCTTAATTAAACATGCAAATCGGATCTATCGGCCACGTTTTAACCACCGCCCGCCGTGTCGCCATTATGTTGTGTCAGATATCCTGCTTTGAGTTTTCCTTAATCTAATTATATGACTCTGGCACTTTTGAACAAGTTATCCTAACTTTAGCTGCATTAAAGTCAACACGCTCTTGATTGAGTGCTGCAAGGAGGTGACAATATGTCTCATAAAACGTGGTTGACTACCGCTAAATCTGCATACCCCGAAGAGCAGAGAGTTTGTTTTGGTGACAAAGGTGTGTCTAGATCTGAGGTAACCGTTTCATAGTCAATATACTGTTTCCAGTACAGTTTATGCATGGTTTGGGTCCCTCTGAATCGATAGGTTGTTGATGAGGGCCTTGTTGCTACACTATTCCTGTCCTCAAAGTGCTGCACCACAGGCAACTGAAGTTGCAATATAATTTACATCATTTGATTTAAAAGAAATTGGCAAATTTGGCTGAAATATGTCAGTAAGGGGAAGTCAAAGTCATCGTACCCCAGAAATATCCACAAGGAAAGTTCTTCACCAATTTGATGTGTGTAAACACTTTCAGTGGATAGTTTTTCTGCTCTAGCATTCTGTCAATTCCTGTTTGGCAAGTGTAAATTAATGATTTAATTAGCCAGCTATTCTTGTGGAAGCTGCTGGAGCCAAGTCCAGGTTTAGCATATTTCAACAGATTGCAATTTTAAGCGAATAGCCAGAAATGTTGGCAGCTGATCAGTTTATCAAAAACATATTTTTCCGGGAAAAGATACGCTCATTAACTGTTTTTAACCATATTTACATCTCTAAATCTCTATGATTTCAGCCCCTAACATTTGGCAATCAAATAACTATTCATCATCACAATGAAGCTAATCTGCTGGTGTAATGAATGTCCCACTGGTGTAATATTTCTCCAACAAAATGCAGGTAACCTAGTGCTTGTTTAAGTTTGTATCTATGACGTAAAAAATAAAAGTTAGAGCATCATTTCAATGGCTGCATTACACAAACATTAAGAATTGAACATCTGAGCAACACTGGGAAAAGTCAATGTTCCCGGGGTAATTATCAGCTGAGCAAACCTTATGGTGATTTATTTAATCTAATTTAGCCATACGTGACATTAAACATATTTTCCACCTGTGAATTACGTATCCTTATGCTGGTTTTTACATTGCACATTTATTTCATAAGTTCCCATTTCCTTGCCTCATTGTTTGGCGGTGCGAGGTGGCACTGGTTAGCTTATCGCTCACAGACCCTTCTGCTCTTGCGGCAGTCATCTGCCACTCAGACAACCGATGTTTGATGAAGCTGTCTCTCCTACAAGCTTCCTGTCAGGGCTGAGCCCCGACCAGAGAGCACGCTAATCCTGTGTCAGAGGGATGTATAATGATATCTCAGGGCGCTATAGGATGTTTTACCCAGTATGGTGCCAGCTTCCTGGGCCTCCAGGGGTGCGCTCGATGGTTCCCTGGCCCAGCCACAACACCCCGATGCCAGCCGGAGCCTCTAGGCGAGCGGCAGGCTTGTAAGGCTTCACCTCGTCACTTGCCACCAAAGAAAACACAAAGCTGTGACACAAAGAGCAATTTCTTGGCCATCGGTTGTCATCGAGCTAATTGAGAAGGGAGGGTGTGTTTGGAGTTGAGGTGGCAGATGAGTCTATTTAGTGGTGGGGAGGGCTGCTCTGCTCCTGATTGGTGGAGGCCATGTGGGAGTAGGAGGCATTTGCGTCTATTTCAGAGTGTGTGTGTACGTGTGTGTGTGTGGGTGTGTGTGTGTGGGTGTGTGTGTGTGTGTGTGTGTGTGTGTGTGTGTGTGTGTGTGTGTGTGTGTGTGTGTGTGTGTGTGTGTGTGTGTGTGTGCACATGTACGTGTGCTTGTGTGTGTGTGTGTGTGTGTGTGTGTGTGTGTGTGTGTGTGTGTGTGTGTGTGTGTGTGTGTGTGTGCGCATGCATGTGTCTCTGTGTGTGTGTGTGGTGTGTGTGTGTGTGCACATGAACGTGTGTGTTTGTGTGTGTGCGCATTCATGCGTGTGTGCGCGTGTGCATGTATGTGTGTGTGTGTTTGGGGGGGTTTGTGTGTGTCTATGCTAGCGCGTGTGTGTGTGTGTGTGTGTGTGTGTGTGTGTGTGTGTGTGTGTGTGTGTGTGTGTGTGTGTGTGTGTGTGTGTGTGTGTGTGTGTGTGCCTGTGCGTGGGCTGTCTGTGTGGGGGGTAATCCAGGAGAATCTCCGCCTTTGAAGGGGAACAGATGTAGATTTACATATGTGGAGGGTCCCTTGCCTCTGATGAGATTAGCTGGTTGGGGTCTTTCTTCACAGCCACTGGAAGGTGCATATTTAATAAATGCCTGGAGCTAAGCAGTGCTGCTTGGGACTCGGCCCTATGAGAGTGGCAGGACAAAGGGAGAGGCAGCCCATGGCAGGCTGGCCCGTAAGGGAACAGGGCGGCCCACAGCTTGTGCTGGCTTCAGAGTGGGTCTGGGACACGGCTTTAAGGCTTTACATACAAACAGGGGAGTGCTTGGCCAGCCACTTGTCATCATCTCTTCCACCAGAGTTAATAAAGGGATTTGGGGCTTGTAGGCCTCATCTGCATGCTTGTTTGCTTGCTGGTGTCTGCATGTTCACGCTTTGTATGTCTGGCTCTGTGTGTGTGTGCGCGTTTGTGTGTGTATGTGTTTCTTTATGTGCGCACGTGTGTTTGTGTGTGTGTGGTTGTTTGTTTGTGTGTATCTCCATGCGTGGGTATATGTGAGCACATGAGCACACATGTGTACCAGTGTGTTCATGTACCTAGAAGCCACCTAGAGAGTTGTTTCATTAATGGCACACGGATCGTACGCGTGTGTGTTTGTGGATTGCATGTTTATTATTATTAGCCAATAAGAAAAAAAAGCAGGTTCATAGAACATACTCCTTGTGAGTGGAGTTACATGGGAGGGGAACAGCCAAGCCTCGCATTATTCACCCCGGTAATCAGGGACCTCACAGACAGGTTTCTGTGCAGCATTATGCCTCTCTTGAGGCAGGTACGATTGTCAAGTCTTTGTTTACAAGGAGAACAAGTGTCCCAGCATCTCAACTACTTCCCTTTGGATTTAGAGAAGACACCAGAACAGGCTGGGTGATTTTTGATGGGATGAACCGTGTTTAGCACTA
>NC_082395.1:22386741-22409241 GCF_031168955.1 Gadus macrocephalus | reverse complement strand
CTGACTGTCTGTTGTGCTCTCATCTGTTGTCTTTAAAGAAGGACATCTGTGCCTGTGAAGTCTATGTGTGTTTGTGTGTATGTGTGCGTGTGCTCGCACATGTGTGCACGTGTGCGCGCATACATGAGCGTGTGTGTGTATGTTCATGCGTGTGTGTTTGTGTGTGTGTGTGTGTGTGTGTGTGTGTGTGTGTGTGAGCGAGCGAGAGTGAACAGTAGCTACAGAGAATGGGGGCTCTTTGTCATTAACCATGATTTCGCGAGGACACTGAGCCATATGTGAGTGCAGAGAGGTGACAGCCTGGGTCCTGTCTCCCCCCCCTCCCCTCTACCTTCTCTCCCTCTCCCATTGTCACCCCCCCAGCCCTCCCCTCCCTTCCTACACACATCCCCACACCCCCACGCCCCCCCCAACACACACACATACACACACCCCCACCCCCCAACACACACACACACACACACACACACACACACACACACACACACACACACACACACACACACACACACACACACACACACACACACACACACACACATACACACACCCCCACCCACCCCCCCCCCCACACACACACACACACACACACACACACACACACACCACCACCACACGTGCACCCACACAGAGCACCTCCGTCACCTAACCTTTTGACTGGCGGCTCGTGTCGCCGGCGGAGGGAGGGCAGGAACACAGACATGGTCCAGGGCATCTGTCTCCAGCCGGTGTCTTCATCACAGCGCCTGTGTTGCTGTTTAATTCTGAGGCCAGGTGGGGCAGGCTGGGCTGGGGGGGGGGGGGGGGGGGGGTAGTGGGGTGGTGAGGGGAGGGGGATAGGGGTGCCACTCCAGATCCCCCTCTACCATGCAGTCATTCCATCCATGGCTCTCCCTCTCCAAAAGTAGAATAGCATACTGGTTTGATTGGGATTGGTTGGAAATGTAGAAACAGTGGTGGGACTTTGTAATTGTCTGCTGTTCCCCCTGCCTGATATCCGCCATTTGGATACAATTAAAGGCATGACGAAAAACACAAATATCAATATATTCATTTATTGAGTATATATACAGTGTATATCTATATCGATACATATATATATATAGATATAATATACTTTTCATGCCTGTGCATTAAATGCACTCATCTGTCTACTCAAGTGTAAAATCCTCGCGTCCATGGGATGTGATTGAATGAGTGTGTCTGTCGAGGAAAGGCAAGTGTTCGTGCATTGGGCAAGATGTCGTGAGCCATGTCGCCTTGTCCCCGTGCAGCTTATCCCCGCTCCCCGGGGCCCCGGGGCCTCAAACGGCTGAATTCTAAATCACTGGGCAGCACTCTCCTCCGCCGGACACGGCCCCGCCCTGGCCGGTTCAGAGACCCAGCTGAATAATTTACAGACAGCAGCAAACATTTAGCCGAGGTGTTGAAATGAGAGGGACCTGGCCGGGCCTCACATCAGACCTATGCTCTGCTGGGGCCCTCATAGGGATGATTTCACTTATCTCTTGAAGTGCAAAGGGTCATCTAAGTGCACAGGGCTGAGGCCCTCGCTGTCCAACGGTGTGAAAGGCATGGCCTTACCTTATTGTGGGAAATGGACCTGTCTGTGAGATGGACCCATCCACGACAGCCCATAATATGTGATCTTTGTTTGGTTTTGCTGCAATATGCTACCTTTGTTTTTCTTTAGATTTTATGAGCTCTTCTTTTTCTCAAGATTGTCAGTTGAAAACAAGAAAGTAATAACCCTGTCAGAGAGAGACAGAGAGGTAGAGAGAGGGGCAGAGAGAGCGATAGAGGGACAGAGAGACAAAGAAGAAGAGAGGGAGAGAGAGAGAGAGAGAGGGACAGAGAGAATCAGAAGGACAGAGAGAGAGACTGAGTGACAGAGAAATGGCAGAGGGACAACAGGAGAGAGAGAGAGAGAGAGAGAGAGAGAGAGAGAGAGAGAGAGAGAGAGAGAGAGAGAGAGAGCTAGGCAAATGGGCAAATGTGCGCCCAGTCAAGCAGCAGAGTGGGGCCTCAGTGCAGACTCACTGTGGAGGCTTCCAGGTGCTTTTAGCGAGGAAGTGGGCCCCGTGGTGCATGTTCAGACGACCTGCTGGAGCAGAAACAGCCGCGCTACATCAAATCAGAGCCGGGGCTTGGGAGTGGATCTATATCACACAGAGACACACGCAGGCAGAGCCCGGCTCCCAGAGATACCCGGGGAGAAACAAGATGGCAGCCGGCAGGTTTAGGGTCGCAAGGAAGGGCACATGAATTAGTAAAGCAGAAAAGTAGTTAATCGTGTTCGGGAGCTGGTTCCCGACATGGGGAGGGCAGGGGTGTGGAGCGGAAGAGCAGGTAGCAGCGCTGAGGAGGTCCATTTGGGTTGTCCTGTGGGGAGTAGCATCAGAGACAATGCCTGGAATAGCGACCCTGTGGCGTTCGCTGAACACAGACCTGAAGACGTGAAGTCATCGCGCAAACAAGACATGGCCCTTCTTCAGAGTGTTTCTCCTCCTCCTCCACCTGATTGTTTCTTCCTTCCACCTTGTTGTGCTTTCCCATGACTAACCCGTGACGCGCTAGCGCGCACGTGTCTACACTCTCACCTTGTGTGTAGACAAAGAGCGGCGCCAACGCAGGCCGAGGACGCTGCCAGCTCCGAGGGGCGTGGTTATCAAAATGGTGGATAACTGTTTGGTTGCTAAGAAAAAAACGCTAATGAAGCCAGCCAAGGAGGGCACACACACTCTCAGCGTTACCGACCTAGGTCACAGCCACATTGTTGAGACCGGGGATCTGAAAGGATGTAATGCTGTCTCCGATGGCCGTGAACGTGTTCAGTGCATCTGAAAGACAAGAAGCGAATGGAATCTGATCCCTTGCGGTTGTACATTGGAATCTGAAACGTAAATTGCAATTTTACCATTTAACAACATAGAAGATGATTGTCCACCAAGTTCAATGCACTTTACCAATACGCTTTTAATCAGACGATTGGGCATATTTTAAATGAATCACATTTCTTCTTGAGATCAATGCTGTGATAAATAATAATAATGACAACATGTTACTAAGCAACCTCACCTCCCCATCCTTTCCCCTGTGAAGCCCCTCCCACCACGAAGCCCCTCCCCCAAGGCGTGGACACGGCGGTGTGGCGATACGCTTCATCTAATTACGCGTCAGAGGTGCATTTTCATTTGTTAATCACTAAAGTGCTTCCAGGATCACCTGATATCCAAAGGTCTGGTCCCTGTAGCCCCAAATGTCAAAATGCAATTATATGCATGATTAGCCTGACCCGTTTCTGCCGTCCCCCACCGCTCCCTCTCTGCTGGAGAGCCTTGACAACTGCTGGCATGTTTATTTTGATGAGATTAGATGAGGAGGAGGAGGAGGAGGAGGAGGAGGAGAAGGAGGAGGAGGTGATGCTGGCCATGTGCGGCAGGGCACGGCACCCCCATCTGGCCATCGGGGGAACTAACAGCGACCGCCACGCAGCGATGAACGCGGGGAGGGGGAGGGAGAGGTGGGGGGAGGGATGGGGGGGGGGGGGGGACCGTCAGAGGGGAACGGGACAGGGAGTGGAAAGGGGGAGGGAAGGGTGGGAGCGGAGCTCAGGTGGAGGAAGACGAGTAATCTCTCAATCTGAGTTTCTTATTTTTTCTCTTTTCTTTTTACCCTCAGGATCCATTTGATGAGAGGGAGGGAGAGAGGGAGAAAAAAAACAGTAGCAAAGTAAATTATATAAATAAGAGTAAAACAATTTATGCTGCTTAAAGGATAATATGATCAGGAGTTATTAATCAAATCAGTGCGATCTGGGGGCGAGCTTTGCCTGGCTGTGCTAAGCGGAGCAGCAATCCCCTCTAATCTGATTGGTTGGAGATAAGGCGGCTTTAGCCCCTCCATTGTACTGCGCTGATTAAGGGGAGCAGGGGCGACCGGTATCCTACGGTGCTGAAGACAGGTGACCACACACACACACACACACACACTCATGCACATATACGCACGCACACACGCACGCACACACACACACACACACGCACACACACACACACAACGGAGACATGCATGCAACAAAGTGACACTGCCATCCAGGATCATGTTGGACCACGTGTGCAGACACAGACTCAGCACGGACACCCGCAAACGTCTTGTATAATTATTGCACCCTGAGGACTCGCAGACAAACACACACAGAGGCACCCTGAAGTGCAGGACGGATGTACCTTTGACATTTTATTTATGATGTGACTTTGGAGGATAGTTTTTTAAGGAGCAAAACTCAGAGAAAAGTTTGTGTGTGTAAAAGCAAGAAATATATTCAGGTAGGTTCAGATAATTCTTCTCTCTCTTTCTCCCTCTCTCTCCTGCCCCATCTCTCTTTCTCCATCTGCCTCTCATATGCACTCTATCTTTGTTTCTCTTCCTCTGTGTCTCTCTTATCACAGAGGCAAACAGACACTCTCCCCTTTACAAACACACTCCCCCCCATTCAATAGCCTCCCCAACCCAGAGCAAATATCAAAACTTTCTCACGATGGGTGTGTGTCTTACACGGCGTCTACCAAGCGCGCCTGCCTTGCCCCCTAATTGGGTTCGGATCTGCTTTTGGAGTTAATGGTATTAAAAGAGAAATATCTGAGGATGTGTGCGTTTTGACAAAGGCTGGGGGGCTGGGACGCACAGAGCCCCCCGCGTCTCTGGAGAGCCGCTCAGCGTCCCTGGGTAGCCCATTAGAGAGCCGAGCCCCCTGCACGCAGTACCCACTCCCCACCCCCCCTGCTGCACGGCCCCCCAAGCCGAGGGACGCCGGGAGACCCCACCAACCAGCCCCCCGCTGCAAAGCAGTATGTTAATGTTACACTCCACTGCGCTGTGTGCTGGGCTGCGCATGCACGCACGCACACGCTCACACACACACTCACACAGTCCCGATACAGAGATTAGCACATAAACATACAAATACACAGAGCAACTTTGTCTGATACATTCACAAACAAAAACACAAGCACACACACACACACACACACACACACACACACACACACACACACACACACACACACACACACACACACAACACACACACACACACACACACACACACACACACACACACACACACACACACACACACACACACACACACACACACACACACACACACACACACAAGCTTACACACCCACAGTCAATGTCTTCTTATTTCACAGAAAAGAGCTCAGATTGAAGATCAAAAACATTTTTCAGAAGCCAAATAGCATATTATATATCGAATCCACCTACTTCTTTAAAGGCGTGGAATAAACTAACAGTGCAATCAGCCAAAAACTGAACCAAGATAGATCTGTCCTGTCCTGGTTTGGAGCGACAAACTTCAGAATAACACATGGAAAAGCCATGACCATCAGGTTACTCCCATGTACATACCCTGAAACGTTACGTCCTCATCAGTAACAGAGGTTTTACAAATTATTGTTCAGTCCAGCAAAGTCGGTTTAATTCAAGTTGAAGGATATGATGAAAATGTGGGTGAAAATGTGTGAACCCAAAGATGGCATCACATGTCTGTCCATGTAGCAGACATTGTTAATTGTCTCACGCACACATTTTATGATTGGGTAATATGTTCATATTCTCTTTCGATACTAAGCTTCATGTTTTATACGGTAGCCATCTTGTTCGTTCACTTGCAAAACAATGTGCAATGCATTCTGGGTAGCCGTCACTACTAAGTGAGCCGGGGTAAGGCTCCATTTGGAGGGCCATCTGGAGCGCTGCAACGCCACTAGCCCTTCATCCTGCGGAGTAAATGAGATGCAGTCGGCTCCGTGGGGTCATGCAAAACAGAGGGGGGGGTGGGGGGTGGGTAATGGGATGGACGCCAGCACCCGCCCGGTCAGTAGAGGTAAATATCAGCTGTCCAATAACACAGTCGTCATTTTCCCTTATTCTATTCCCGGAAAAAGTATTTAAAAGGGCTCAACGCAGGCGTTACACAAGTATAACTTAACTTGAAATGTCACCATAAAAAGAAACTTTTTGCAACACAACAGATACATTTTTTACACGTAACTTTAACAGATCTCTGTTCATTCCGGCCCACCGCGGGTTTCCCCTTTCTGAAGCGTGGCTCGGAGGATTATTGATTCAAGACACCCCGGCCGGTCGGTACCTGCCCGCGAAAAAAGCATGAAATTCAGATGAGTCGTCATCTGGCCCCCCGTCCCCGTGGAGCGCTGTTGACTTGATGTTTATTCACATCCTGTCGGCGCTGCCAGCGGTGCGAGCAGCGCGGGGGCAGAAGGCCTTTGAGTGTGACCTCATGTTCCATTCTGTTTCTGTGTCACTGTGCGTGGGCCCCCTGTCCTCCCAGGGCCCGGCTCCACTGTACATCCAACAACTGCTGTGGGACACCCAACATCTGTGGGCTGCTGCTCCCAAAGACGCCCCCACCCCCCTCTCCACCTCCAACCCCGGCCCCCCCCTCCCACCTCCCACCTCCCCCCTAGCCTGAGCGTGTGCATGTGTGCTAGTGCACGTGCAAACAGGGCATCATGCTCGTAGGCACACGTACATGCACACACACGCACACACCACACAAACACCCATACAGATGTGTGTTTGTACACAAGTTTGTACACATGTGCACACTGACACACACACACAAACGCATGCACAACCACACACAAACACACACACACACACACACACACATATTTACATAGACCAGATGCACCGGATTACGTTCAATGCAAGCAGATCATGGAGGGGTGGCAGGAAGGGCACAGTATGTGTGTTTTGGTTTTGTTGTGTTTGTGTTAGTGTTGGTGTCAGCATACATACTCTCCATATATATTTTGTGTGTGTGTGTGTTCTTGTCTGTTTGTGTGTTTGTCTCGGTGCATATGAATGTGAACCTGTCCCGGGTCCTTGATTATGTCAATGATTACAAGCATGCATAATGTGGGACGAGAAGACTCACTTTCAGCACCTGTCCCTATCATTTCTCCGAATTTTTTTTTACAAACTTTTCTCCACCCCAGTCCCTCCACACTGGTTGCTCAACCCCCTTCCTTGCAGAGACAGACAGACAGACAGACAGACAGACAGACAGACAGACAGACAGACAGACAGACAGACAGACAGACAGACAGACAGACAGACAGACAGACAGACAGACAGACAGACAGACAGACAGACAGACAGACAGACAGACAGACAGACAGACAGACAGACAGACAGACAGACAGACAGACAGACAGACAGACAGACAGACAGACAGACAGACAGACAGACAGTGAACCAGTGCGACCAGTGCTTACCTCCAAGCTCCAGATCGATTGGTCCGCTCTACACAATCAATCCGCGGTCATTACACGCCTGGCTCTACGGTAAACACTATTCCAATTACTTGTTGTTGTGTCATGTGTGAGGCATCAAAAAAAACAAAAAGCAAACTAGTTCTAAACCTTTGTACCCGTGTTCGGTGGAAAAAGGAGCATAAAGAAAATGTTTTATTAAACGGAGTATGTTTATTGACGTCCCTTTCATGTCGGTTCTTTGTTCTGCCTTTGTAGTGGCAAAAGGTCCTCGCGCAGAACCATCATTTGTGAGCGATCTGTGATGTCAGAGGTGTCCTTTTGATGTGGGGAGAAGACCCTGTGTGAGGCACCACCTGTGCACCCCCCCCACCGGGGTCTCTGGGTGTGTGTTGACGTGCGTGCCACTGCTGCTTCGCCTGAATAGGTGAGTGTGTGTGTGTGTGTGTGTGTGTGTGTGTGTGTGTGTGTGTGTGTGTGTGTGTGTGTGTGTGTGTGTGTGTGTGTGCGAGTAATAGTGTGTGCGGGAGTGAGGTGTGTGTTCAAAAGAGTCGGATTCGTTGTAGAACTGTGAACAAGAGCTTTATCTGTATGTCTTTGAATGTTAATGCATGTGTGTGTGATTGAGTGTGTGTGTGTGTGTGTGTGTGTGTGTGTGTGAGTGTGTGTGAGCGTTTTCTTCTTTTGCCTAATGAGTTTGGTAATTGCCGCAGTCTGACGTGTGTTGGCAGCATGTGTCACTGCCTTTGATCCCCTGATACTGTGTGCATGTACACAGGCATTCTCTGACGTGTTAAGTCACACACACACACTCACACGCACACACATACACAACAAACAAAATATACACACACGCACATACGTCTACACAAACGTGCTCACATTAAAGCTTGGAAGTCTGTTACAAGGTGTGACATCACCCCGTCATGAGCGGCACTGCGCGGCTCGGAGTGGCTTGTTTTGTGTACTGGATGTGGTGACTTAATGCTGTGATTAAAAACATCTTACCCTCTTGTCTGTTACCATTGTGTTCAATTATGTAAGGGTTAGGCCTCTCTTAACTCAGATCCCTCTCCAGGTGGGGAGGCACAGCGACTCTGTCCACGCCTCGACTCCGCAGAGAGTTACGACGCTGGGGGCTTAATCACTTCGTATCACAAAGCAACATAATAATTGAATTTGGGGAATTACTTCATCAAAACCGTTATCATTGCTAAAAGATGGAAATGACGCGCAAAGTAAACAAAAAAAAAGTCCCTACGTTCACATGACAAGTTTGAGGCACGCGGTTTCCTCTGCTGTTTCATCCGAGCCTGCCTTTTATCCGCACATCAATGTCAACAGAGGGGAGGCCAGGCGACAGCTTCCCCCTCACTTATTCATGTTTGTTAACTAATCACTCGTAAATTATTATCTCAGAAAAAAAAACGTTAATGAGCGCTCATATATTTATAACATGTTGACACTGCCATGTTTACTGGAAAGCCAACAAGCCCCAACGAATAAAGTGCGCCTTAACATTTTAAATGAGACGCGTTTGTTTGTGTTCAGCGCCTACAAATTATCTTTTAAACAGGCCATTGCATCGTGGAACTTCCTCACATGTCCTTCCAGGAACAACTAAAAACAGCCGTACCTGGGGAGGGTTCCTCGACAGCGCCTAATCAACAGACAACAAACATGTTGTTTTATTTCCTTGGTTTTTTTAATCCTCCCGGACTTGGTTTTGTTTGATTTAAGATGTTGTCTCTCTCGTGCCTCGGCGGCGCTATAAAAAGCGCGTGCATCCGACTAAACTTGTCTTTTGTATGCGTGCCAAGCGGGCGCGGGCTGTGTCACCCCGGGTCTCCGAGCGACGGCCCGCAGAGGAGCAGCGAGCAGGCAGCGTGCAGCCGTGTCCCGTTGTCCTGTTGTGGGTTTATTGGATGTTTATTAATTAGCCAGGAGCTTTGCTTAGTGTTTCAGTGAAGTCAAGCCCATCTGTTGTGGGCTCGGTACATTATTATACATGTTCAATGATTCTCCATTGGCATCCTCCTGGTTGAAAAATAATAACAAGGAAAAGGGGGGTTGTTGCTTGTTTATCGTTTTTTCCTCTTCCCCTTGTTCGGATGTAAGTCTGTATTGATTTATAATTCATGACATACTAATGGCAGAAAATCTGGTCAAATCTAATAAAAACAAAATATAAATGTATGCATTTCCAAAAACAAGCGATGTTAATATGTTAACGATATATATTTTTAAATGTTAAACATTGTGTAGTGTCTCTTACGAAGCCATCGTCAGTGTCTCTGTATGTGTGTGTGTGGGTGAGCGTGCATGTACGTGTGCATGTGTGTGTTCTCCCTCTCTCCAATTCTTTGCCGATTATTTACAGTCTCCCCTCCCTTTCATTATCCCTATGATTTATTAGATCCCCTGATTAAACCTCTACAGCTCTTGATCCATTTCATCAGATCTTAGACAGATTTGTTGACTATCACACTCCATTTTCCTTTCTTTCTCAATAAAGACAGAAATGCAATAATCTGCAGTCCTCCTGTCGGCTGCAATCAAAGACAAGCAGCCCTCGACTCGCTCTCGTCTCGTCTCCTTTCTTCCTCGGTGCCTCTTCCCTTTCATAAGTGACCTTTTCCTTCTGTCCTTCCTCTTCCATTTTCCACTAATCAATCCGTCTGTCTATCTATCTCTTTCCATTTCTCTCTGTCTCCCTCCCCTTCTTCTCTACCTCTCTCTGTCTCTCTACATCCCATGTCTCTCTCAGTCTCTCTTGCCCTTTCTCTCCACCTCTCTCTGTCTGTCTGATCTGCCGGCTGAAGGCCTCCCCTGTGCTCCACACTCTCTAACTAGACTATCAGTTCCTGCTGATTAGTCCAGGCCTCTTGCTGGGATCCATCTATCATCATGCAGGAGATCAGCCCTTCCACTCCTAGACTGCAAAAACAAGCTCACACACACACGCACATGCACATTTATGTGCACACACACACACACACACACACACACACACACACACACACACACACACACACACACACACACACACACACACACACACACACACACATGCACACACACACAAAAACACAAAAAGACAAATCCGCTTTTGAAAACATGAAAACACACACAGTATAGGCACGTATACAGGCAAACACTCAAAATTATAAAACTGCTCTCCCATGATTCAATCAGGTTACATTAGCTGTGAGGTCTTCAGACAGCACTGCACTTTTTGTCATGGAAGTGGAGAAAGAGAAAGAGGGTGTTTTTATGTGTGTGTGTTTTGTGTGTGGGCTGCTTTTTTGCGTAAGTGTGTGCTAATACAGTGTGTGGTTGTGTATGTGTGTGTATGTGTGTGGTGCTACACTGTGTGTGTGTGTGTGTGTGTGTGTGTGTGTGTGTGTGTGTGTGTGTGTGTGTGTGTGTGTGTGTCTATGTGTGTGTGTGTGTGTGTGTGTGTGTGTGTGTGTGTGTGTGTGCTGCTACAGTGTATGTATGTGCTGCTACAATGTGTGTGTGTGTGTGTGTGTGTGTGTGTTTGTGTGTGTGTGTGAGTGTGTGTGTGTGTGTGTGTGTGTGTGTGTGTGTGTGTGTGTGTGTGTGTGTGTGTGTGTGTGTGTGCTGCTACAGTATGTGTGTGTGTGTATGTGTGCTGCTACTGTGTGACGGTGTCTCTTCTCGGGCGGTGCCAAGAAGACACAGAGAGGAGAGCTGTAAGGGGCTGACGGAGGCCTGTTTGCTTGTGTCGGCAGGCTGACAGCTTTGTTAACAAGTCCCAGCAGATGAAAAGGATTATTTTATTCCATGGCAAGAGGCTGCTGCGGAACAGACAGGCCTCAATTAGCTCTGGGTTCCTCCGCCTGCAGTGAAATCTATCTCACAAAGGCATTGGTGTCAGATGGCGAGGCAGTTAATGTGAACGTTGTTGGTTTGCAAGCACAGAAAACACTGTATTTGTTGAGTAAGTTATCTGATATGGCAGTGTCGGCACACGTTTCAATCATGGTTGCCACATACAATCCCATGCCACGATCATGGATGCCACATTCAGAGGGAATGCGTTTGGTTTGTTGTGATTTACCTGTAACCAATCAGAGTGATTGGTTGTTTTTTTTCATTTAGCTTCTTGGCCAGTAAGTACAAATACCTCATCATCTACACATTACAGGAGATGTAGCCGCGACCAGGGTAGCATAATGATTGTGCTGCTCAGTTTCAGAGTTCATTATTTTGTTATTGGCGGTGTCGAAGCCTACTTCCACAAAACTCTGGCAAGCTAATTATGTTGCAGTCAATTATTTATGTGTCACAGTAGAGATACACGCTTAGAGACACTGTTTCTCGCTGGCCTGGTTTGTCTTTAAGGCAGGCACATCCGTACGTTGGGATGAGGCATCAATATTTCAGAGTTAATTATGACAGCGTCGTAGTTCAATACTGCTGAAGTACTGTTCCTGGGAGGTTTTTATCGCATCAATACCTCAGTAACCAATCGGTTGAGAGAAGACTAGAGGAATGAAACAAGATGAATAAAAAAAACACAATAAACCTCTACCTTTACTTTTCCCCCACCCAAGCATTTGCTGATAACGCACATTTGCATAACAGTGCACATGTCCATGACAATGCCATAAGAAAACGTTTATCTTCCAGTGTATTTTCCCAGCCTTCCAAAAAAAAGAGTGATAAAAAATAAAAGTGTATTGGATTGATCGATTATTGTTTGTTTCAATGCTTTGATTTATTTAATAAATAATAAATAAATTGTGGCTATACATACTCTCTATTATTTGAGGGGTTTCCTTTCTAGTGATTTTCCTTTCATTGATAGGAGTTTGCAGTTCGGAGGAAGATATTCCATGCTAAAGTAGGACAGTTTATTTGTGATCTTCCTGAAAGACAGGGCCCATCCCCCCTCCCCCATCTAGCACAACGCATTCACACAGAAAAGAGCTGTGTGTTGACATTGTGGCTAAAATCCATAATGTGATTGTCACATAAACTTTTATGTATCCTGCCCCCCTGCCCAGGGGTGATTCTGGGTATTTTGGAAGGGGCAATATTAGTTTAGACCCGCCTTTGGGACTAATTACCTAATGAGGGCATTAGAGGAGTGTTAGGGTCATGGTGTGTGTGTGTGTGTGTGTGTGTGTGTGTGTGTGTGTGTGTGTGTGTGTGTGTGTGTGTGTGTGTGTGTGTGTGTGTGTGGTGCAGGTGGTAGCCCCCGAGATAGAGAGGGCCCCTGGGAGACATATAGAGTGCCAGAAGAGGCTCCCGGGCTCTTTGTGGGCCCAGTCAAAGACTGCTTGGACTGTGATGGATACCCTGCCCCAGGGAACATGGCCGCGAGATCAGTGGGCCATGAAAACGCACACACACACACACACACACACACACACACACACACACACACACACACACACACACACACACACACACACACACACACACACACACACACACACACACACACACACACGGACACACACGCAAACACACGTACACACATGCACACAAACAGACACACACACACACACACACACACACACACACACACACACACACACACACACACACGCACACACGCACACACGCACAAACACACACGTAGGAATCCCACATGCAGCCCCAGACACTGAGCAGACAGTGAGGTGGAAGTGTGATGTTGGGCTTCACGATGCGTGACATCTGTAATGCATTCTAATTCTCCCCATCGGAGCACTAGTGTTTAGGAATGATTGATGATGTTGTTTCAATGTCTCGGTAAACACAGCTTAGTAAATGAAGACCACATCTGAGCCTTTTGAATGGAGACAGTGTTCAGATGAGCGCCCGGCCTCAAACCTAATGGGCTGATGGGAAATGGGACAAATTGATCTGAATATTAAGATATTTTTTTTTAATGGTATCTATCATTAGGGATTATATGTCCCCCACATTTGGCTATTGTAAATATATGCTATAATATGCAAATTAAAGTATGTTTTATATTATGGGGATTTCCTGTATAAGCCGTCGCTTATGATTCAGGTTATTTATTCCTAAAGACAAAATTACGATAGCACAGTGGAAAAATACATTGAATGGGTTAAAGCACAATCATTAATAATATTCCTTTCTCTCTAATAAACGAATAAACAATGAAACCGTGGAATCACCGTAATGTCCCCCAGCCTAAGGTCCCCTCAGCTCAGCATCACCAGCCTGTGTATCCTCTAACGTGCTGCGGTGTGTGTCCCCGTCTGCGTGTTCCCACGCGGACGACCGTGCGTGTGTCGACGCTGCACCCCCCCCCCCCCCCCCCGCCAACCCCTTCGTCCCCCCGTCCCCCCATCCTGAGTTTGTTCCCAGGAGCACAACAGGGTGCTTATGCATCACACCCTCCTGTTGTTGTATTACACGTGTGAACAACTTTCCCAAAGCCATCCACACTTTTGTACGACATTAGGTATTCTGTCCCCCTATAGTCTGAGATGTCCATCCGGCAGCACCGTTGCGGGGGACACTCGTACCACTCGTATCGGTTATTGGGGGAAACAATATTTCATACGATTCGTGGTTCACCATGTCTTAATATTCCAGGACATATTTTTACATGCGATGTGTGCTGTGAGGTAGTGCGTTCCCCGAGGGAGAGAAGGGCTTCAGGTACACAGCGCAGTACAGCCCGCCATCGATGACTTCAGACACCCTGTGAGCCCTTTCCACCAGGGGATAGTCACCCTATTGGAGCTGGGACGACAGGAATAGATCCAGGAGGCAGGGGATAAGGGAGTCATGCTGCTGGAGAATTCTCATTTCAATGCAGGTGTAAAGAATATATATATATATATATATATGTATATATATATATTCATCTTTCCGTTCTACATTTTATCCAGTAGCATTGTGTATCTTTTACATTTATGTAACCTCACTGCAATTTCGTTTGAGAAAACACATATCGGGTTTTTTTTCCAGTATTTTTTTGCGTGATTATTACACTAGGATTTCTTTTTTTACGTAACACACAGAAAGAGCTCTCGCACAATTTGAGTCAAACTAAGTCAACATGTGGCAAAAAAGTAAAGGTTGCACGGGTGAACCTAAGCAATCATTTTATGGTTTGTACAAAACTGGAGCTGCTTGAGGAATCATCACCTGCCATCCGCTGGGGCAGCCGCTTCCCTAAAGGTGTACAGACTAACAAATTAAAGGAATAGGCCATGACAATGTGACTACAGATGTTTGCCTTTAGTGTCAATCTTTTTGGCGCATGCCGCCCAAAAGCCAAGATAGGAAAATACACTACATGAAAGTTATTTTTTTGGAGGAACAGTGGGTAGCTTATTAAATCTTCTTTGATCCCACTGTCTTTGATATCCAGTCTCTCATCAAGAATTCACTTTAAGCGGTAAATATAGGTAGTTCAGAGAGACATCAAGATACACTCCCCTTCCTCCTTTGCAGTTTTTTTCTAAATTATACAAACCCGGAAAATATATGCAGGTGGTATGATAAGAAATATTAAAATAAAAACACACAGAAAACAGTCTGAGAGACTTGCTTGCGGTTTCCTCTTTAGATTTGGGATTTGGATGCGGATTGGGGCATCGGTCGGGGAGTCTATTCAACTGCACCATAGGCAGCAGGGTAATATTACCTGGCAGCGTCTCCCTGTGCATACACAAATATAACTCAGGTGTTGGGAGTTATGGTTATGTATTGCTCTAAGATCTATGATTTTATTATTTTCGGTGTCGGTGCCTGTCGAATATTCCCATGCTTCATGCCAATCTGTCCATGTTCATTACCAGCAAGTCGTTTTTTGCATTTATTATCTGATTCACTTTTTTACTCATTTATATATTGATACAATTATTCAATTATTATTTACATGTAATTGTATTTATCGTGTCGTTCTCGGACGATCAGGTTTTACCAGAAGTGTGTACAGGGTTCCTTTCAGACCCAACGAATGAACATTATTAGTTTGCATGTAAAAAGGAGAAACATGAACTCCCTCATAACGATACTGTGAGCCTCAAACAAAGGCCGTCCGTCACGTGGAGCGAGGTTCACGTGTGAGCCCGGGTCGCCCTGTGACTGATGTGATGAATGCTTGTTGGGCAGAGTTAGGAGACAAAGGGAAAACAAGAGCGAGGCCTTGCTGCCTGCAGTGACCCCGCGGCTCGGTTGCCGTAACAGCGCTCTATTAGCGATTGTCTTAGTGTCGCGGGCTGAAACTAATGAGCAGCGTCTATCAAAAGGCCCTGGCATCCCGTCCTGCCCCGGCCCCGGCTGATCCGTGGCCCCCCCGCCGGGCTCCGTGCCCAGGGGCCAGCCCTGGTTGTTTGTCGTGCCCACAGAATGACACCGTGGCCCGGGGAGGGGCGGGGGCGACGCTGCCCCTGACCTGACCCCCCGACCCCCCGCTCAACCTCGACCTGAATCGTAGCGCTCCGCCACAAGGGCAGAACGGCGCCGCGGCACGCACGCCGTGACAGATGAATAATTATGCACATTCTTAAATAAACACAGGGATACTTCACCGAGCGGGAGGGGAACGCACGTATGCGCACGTACGCACGCACGCACATGCCCGCACATGCAAAAGAACACACAAACTTCACATGCACACACACACACACATAACCACAAAAAATACAAAAAAAGACGGTCAAACAAAGTGAAATCGCTCTGTTCCTCTCCACCGCTGTCTACCTGTCTCCTGTTCTTTGTTCGTTTCCTATTCCTCTCTGCTCGTTTGATTGATATCGGTGTGCTTGTACACATATGTTGGGTTTTGTCTGGGAAAAAAAGCCCAACAACAAACAAGGGCTTCAGCCTCTCTCCGAGAGACTGAAAGTTGTTTTAATCTGAACCGTGATTATCTGCACTCATCAACAAACTCCCCCCAGCCCCCCCTGTACTCATTAAAAGCAAAAGTGCGAGCCTACTTCTGAACAGTTATAGAGGATTGATTATGAGACAATGCCTGGCGCTGGATCCATTCCTTCCATTGTTCTCTGCTGGCTCCCATTCCAAGAGGCCGGCGTTTCACCGCGCCTCCCAATTACCTCGGCGCAGATCAAGAAAAAGGTGCCAGATTAGCTAGAGAAACCTTGCTAACACAAAGGGAATGGCTAACTTAACAAGATGTCATTTCTCATTGATAACCAAGCAGGCGCCACCCACCCCCCCCCCCCCTCCCGTCAGTTAACTCCAGCACTCGTTCTTTTTTTGTGAATACTTATGAGGCCTGGATTCTGAACACATACACACAGAGGCTTCAGGAGTCCTTAGATACTGTGTGCAATGCTCTGTTTAATATTTCAATATATTTCCCCTTTTTCTTTCTACGGCCGAACCCATGAATATTTGTAATGGCTTCTTTCAACTTCCTTTTCCAGGCTATTGCGGAAAAACACAAGAAGTAAAGTAAAAGTTAAAGTATACCAAGATTTGATATGATGTGGTGTATAGACTGCCGGCAACCTCCTCTTCACATATGTTTCAATAATGGATCCGTTTCCTTACGGACCAAGGCACTATACTGTACGTACGTTACACTCATCGCAGGACAATAATGTTGTAGCGATGGGTACCACTACACGTTTCATCTTCATGTTTGCGTCTAAGGGTTCTAGTTATCCATGGAGCCACACCTATCATAGCGTGGTTAAGCTCGGTGCTAACCACCGGTCCTAGACAGCTAGTTTCCAGGCCTCTAATGGGAACCAGCAAACCAAGCGAGGCCGACTTCCAACCTTATTAAGAGTCCTTTCCCCTCGCTGTGTTCACCAGTGTCTCTTCATGACTGTTTCGGGTGCCCAAAGGTCCCCCTCGGGGCCCCGGCAGAATGTGATAATTGAGTCCAACGCCAGCAACAATTGAAATGAGGAGGGCCCTTATGATAACGACCATTTCCTTGCCTCTAAATGACATTGCATTTTATTTTTTTCGCCTCCTCAAATAAATTAGTTGCCATGAATAATGTGTTTTAGTAATGGAAAGTCTTTAAGGAAGAAGAAGAGGGCACAGGCTGACATCACGCGTTCACGCTACATACACACCATGTTATTAACACACTCCAGGGGAAGTCTTATTACTCTTCGGCCTTCTTTCTCATTTAGAGGCAGCTCATGAACAATTCAGACTCTGGCTGCTAATGGCGTTTCACAGGGCTCTGTGGGATATCTTTTATACATCAATAAGGCCAATTATCTGCTTAAGTGAGGAAGCAGTTTCGCAAGCACACCCTTTCCACACAGGCTTCATACAGTACGGTTTAGAGACGGCACACTGTTGGTCACTTGGTCATAGGCTACTTTATTCATGGATGTATGTCTATGATTAATGCTAAGCCTAAGGCCCCGATAAAGTAAGTCAACAATAGAAATCATGTGTTTGAAATAAAATTATTAATGCAACGATTTTCATTCTAAAATTGATGCACAAACATGTCACAAAAAGTATTAGTATAGTCATATATTTAACAAAAACAACCTAAAGCGATCCCAGCATACTATACCAGTCCACGGTATAGGAACTGCCGGTGGCTGTGAGGACTGTAAGGGACATCTGACAGCCTGGCACTAGAGGACGCTCCGGTCTCACACACCCCCCCGGGGGGATGCCACCGCGCCCCGCCCTGCCAGGCCCCGCCCCTGCCCGCGCCTTCCATTGTTTAGCGGGGATTTTCGCCGGGAAGCCGGGCATGCACAGCTGGCTGCATTAGCGGCTTAACCCTTGATGCTAAAGCTCATATGGTATTGGGCGCAGAGCGGGCATTCTGAGCCAGCTCACTGGTGGTGTGTGTGTTTGTGTGTGTGCGTGTGTGTGTGTGTGTGTGTGTGAGTGTGTGTGTGTGTGTGAGTGTGTGTGTGTGTGTGTGTGTGTGTGTGTGTGTGTGTGTGTGTGTGTGTGTGTGTGTGTGTGTGTGTGAGTGTGTGTGTGTGCGTGTGTGTGTGTGTGCGTGTGCTTGGAGGGAGGGAGGGCTGGATTAGTAGGTAGCATGGCAGAGCTAGCCTGCTGGCAGATGCCACCAGTCTTTTCAGCTGCTAGCCTTGCTAATTAGCTGACGTCTCCGAGCCGTCCGGGTTTGAGGTTTGAAACGGCTCGGGTCCTGAGCTTGATTCGGCATTGTCCAGCAAGGGCGGTGAGGGGGGTGAGAGGGGTGGCTCTGCGTCTCTCCGCCATTAACACCACTTGGCCAGAGTAACAACTTTTACTTTGAAAAGCATTGATGTTTTTGAAGTTTTACTTTGAAAAGCACACGTGTCTTGTGTGCATTTAACGAAGCAAAACAAAACCTCCCAACTCAATGGACGCCATGTTCCCGTGGCCCCGTTCTGAACCCCTCTCTCACTTTCAGCCGGACTTGGTACCTTGCCCCCCCTCCCGGCCCCTCTTGCCAGTCTTGCCTTTATTCTTTCATTCAATCACCCTGTCCCTCGCCCCCGGCCCCTCTCCTCTGGACTCCACCAGCTGGCCGGGCCGAGCGCGGGGCAGCAGGGAGCTCGGTTGCACGGTAAAGCCACACAGGCCTTTGTGCCGCGTTTCCCACAGCAGCTCCCAACCTCTGTTTATGAACAAGAGGGATCAGACCCCGGGCTTATATTTATAACCACACCGCCATGACCGCCGCCCCGCCATCGGAATAATCACCAGTGTGCATTGAGCCTGAGTAGAGCCGGCGTTTGGCTCCAGATGGACTTTGTCCAACTTGGCCCCCATCGGCCAGGCAGCACTCTGAACTGAAATCATAGACGAGCTTCGCCCCGGTCGCGCTGGATGGGCAGACCAGTTGTTCTAATCTAGGGTAGGAAAAATCATAATAATACATGCCAGGAACATGGTGATAATGTTTCAGCTTAATCATTTGAAAGGGCTGTTTTGCTTTGTTCCCTGTGGTGCTTTGTACCGTGATCTGTGAGGGCCGGGTTTCGTGGCGGCAGACTCGCGTTGCAGCGGAATGATGCATCTGTGCCACGGAGTTTGGCAGGGACGTTGGACATTGTTTCAGGGCCGACAAATTAAAACAACGGTCCACATTAAAACAACGCACGCCTGCCAACGGGAACTAAAAGGCTCGGTTTAGTTTGTCTGACTTTATCGTTTTAAATACATGGTTTTCCTTTCTCGTTTTTCAGACACTGATACTACTCTGTCTTTGTTGTGGGCTAATCTGCGTACGTAATTATTATTATGAAAGTGATTTAATGAAACCCTTTTCGGTCAGCCGACAAGTCCCCGGACCGGGATCTGGACCGCACGGCGCATTCCTCAGCCTGCCCTGGCGGCTGAATAATACGCGGTTGTAGATGTAGGCAGCGACCGCAGCACGCACCCCTTCCACAACAACCTGCCACTTTCTCAGGCAGTTAGGCCTGTCAGACGCTCACATGCTCCTCTGGTACACCAACACACACACACCCACACACACACACACACACACCCACACACACACACACACACACACACACACACACACACACACACACACACACACACACACACACACACACACACACACACACACACACACACACACACACACACCCTTCAACTGCCAAGGTCAGCCCTGACGGGGCAGGGATGTAGCAAGAGGAACACGCTGGGAGCCCATTTGAGGTTTTGAGGACCGTCTTCATTGCTTTCTTTGGACTCTGGCGAGTACAAAGTACCACGGGGGAGAATTAATGGAAGCTCTAGCGGTCGGAGCGCCGCGACCACAAGAAGGCAAGAGACCAGCCGAGCATGGAGAATGGCCGTGTCAATCAAATCCCTGTGTAGCCTTATCCGCTAGCTCGTGTAACATGCTTTGAGCCGTGCTGTCCAGGCAGAGTGCCTGTCGTCAAGATGGATTGTGGGAAGAAGATAATATCGCCGCCTTGAGACTATGTTTTAAAAAAAGAAAGAGAGACAGACGGGACGGAAAATAATAAAGAAGATCGTCTCAGTTGTCCCGTGGGCCGGCGGCCCTCGTTGTGATGTCATTTTATGGACTCACTCTTTCAATTATACACGGCTTTGAGTCTAAAAGTGATCTCACAAAGTATTATCAAAACTTAGATTTCCATTTAGCCAGAATGGGCTTTTGTTCTGCCGCTGAGCCGGAGTGTAAAGGCATTTTAAAGAGCGGACACAAGGCTTGAAAGTGAAACCTACCCTGGCTTAGGTGGAAGGCCCCGGAATAACCAGTAAATCCTCTGGGATTGGCCAGCATCAGCCGGGCTGTATTCCTGCCTCTCTGCATCTCTTTGGAGACAATACACGCTGTTGACCAGTGCCCACCTGTCAGGTGCTGCTTTGATAGGTAACCATGACGGCTGCATTCAAAAATCAAAGACTTGTGCGTGTGTGTGTGTGTGTCTTTTGAGATGTGTGTGTGTGGGGGGGGGGGGGGGGGGAAGTCTTTATAGGTTGAACTTTTGAACCCAAAGGCCATGTATGCAATTTTAGACGGGAATTCCTAGCGTCTAGTGGGTCAGTCACAAGGCATGACAGTCCAAACCACTGTGCTGATAGAGAGGTTCAGTGTTATGTGGCAACATTATGCACACACACACACACACACACGTGTTCCTTATATTTCACCATTCCGATAATTCAATTCCAGTCTCATTGTCTGTCTGGGAATGCAGAAGGCGTGCACATGAATGCATGCAACGCAAAGCCCAATTGTCTTGCCGTCATAATTCCGGTAATAATTCCTGATTTAGAAAATGTATTTATGTGTGTGTGTGCGTGTGTGTGTGTGTGTGTGTGTGTGTGTGTGTGTGTGTGTGTGTGTGTGTGTGTGTGTGTGTGTGTGTGTGTGTGTGTGTGTGTGTGTGTGTGTGTGTGTGTGTGTGTGTGTGTATGTGTGTAGGTGTGTGTGTGTGTGTGTTTAGCTGAGAGTGGCAGAGAATAGGATTGGGTTACGCCAGGGATAATCCCTCCAAAGCCATTTTGTTCTGGGCTAAATCGTTGGATATTACCCTGTCCATAAGTGATTTTAATTGGTTGTCTCATATAACATGCACACGCCTGTTCGATGCTAATTCCAGCCTGTAATTGGACGAAAGGGGTTCCCTATTCCTACTAAGTTCATAGGACAATAATGGTTTAGTCGGCAGTTCGCCGCACTGGTAAGTCACTGGTTATTAGAAGTGATCAAAGGATGAGCCCAGTGCAAAGAGTCTCTTAACCCTCTGACGTTCATTGTCTCGGCTCGGTGCTGTTTGGGACACATAGTACGGTACAGTCTAGTTGGAAGGTCCACATATAGTGTACGTGGGATTGATGGTGTGTTTGATAGAGCAGAGATCAGGATCTGCCATGATGTATCTGTTTTTGACGGGGAAAAGCCTCAAGCATACATCAAAGCAGGGCATGTAGTGGTTCCATACGCATACGTTCACATTTACATCCATACATTTATTCAAATAAAATTGACTACAAAAGGCCGAAAATATACCCTGTTGTAAAAAATACCTAGCTATACCCAGGTGTACCCAAATGTTTGCAGTTATACCCAGGTGTACCTACATGTACCCGGATGTTGCTGATTGTTCACCAATGAGGTTATACGAGTAGCTCAATATTGTACCTAAAGTACTTGAGTACACCTTGACTTAGGGAATATCTTCCTCCCCTGCCAAATCAATACAAGTATGTTTTGATAGAAGCCCAATTAAGCCCCCATCACATGATCTATATCAATACACCACCGGTGGGCAAGATAGCAACAACATCATAATACCTTTATCAGCAAATCCCTGAATCTCCGCCCTGTCTTATCAGGTGTGATGTGTTCCTCAAACAACGCGGCCGGGCATTAGTACGCCATCGGCGGTGCTGCGTCCCTTTAACCAACACCAGGCGGGCATTAGGCCTGATCCCATCATCTCCCCTCCTCCCCCTCGCTCCCCAAACATCCACTGGCTGAACGGATTTAGCTCCCTTGCTGATCCCCTCAGGAGAGGGAGAGAGAGGGAAGGGTGATGCATGGATGTATTTATGTAGTCTGTGTTTTTGTCCCAATCTCTCCCCCCCCCCCCCAGACAGTGTGCAGCACTGCAGGAAGATGTGGGATGACTGAATACTAAAGAGTCCAACCCTGCTACCCCCCTATACCCCTCCCCTCCCATCCACCCTCCCTACCACCATCACTACCACCACCTCCCCCACCACCACCACTACCTCA
>NC_082395.1:22369665-22377165 GCF_031168955.1 Gadus macrocephalus | reverse complement strand
AGGAGGCGGCTCATTCACCAAGCCGGGTTGCCACAGTGTGTGTGTGTGTGTGTGTGTGTGTGTGTGTGTGTGTGTGTGGGTGGGGTTGTGCGTATGTGTGTGGATCAGATTGTGTGTGTGCATGGGAGATACAGAAGGATAGAAAGAGAGAAAGGGGGGAGGGGGATACCAGTGTTTCTCCTCATCTGGATGAACGATAAACTCCATCACTCCTCTTCTAGATACTCTCTGTGGTATTTGATGGATGACGGGCTCGCTAACTATATTATAAGGCAGCTCCTTTACACTTGTAGAATGTCTCCTTTTATCAAGTTGGCAGTGATGATTGAGGTAAACAAGCCTGTTAATCCAAACGCACACATGCTGCACATCAAAAAAACAGAAGGAAGGTAACCACGCCACCCCGCTCTGCCTTGCCTCCCAGGCGGGACTGTGTGACTGAGGCAGAGTGGAGTGGCCTCACTGACTCTAGTCTCCCGTCCCAGGCCTCCACGTATCACCCACCCCCGGCTATAACCGCACTGCATGAGGTTAGAGTCTAATATTAGCGACCGGGAGGCGGTGTTTGCTGTGCCAGTGGTTCTGCGTTGGGGCGTCCCTGAGCATGATCCACGACAGTCTGGACAGGGTCCCAGGATGGGTGTGGGGGAGGGGAGCCAACCCACAAGGCAGGTCCTAGCAGAGGGCAGACGGATGAGGTGAGCGGGTCTAGCCGTCAGAGGGTCAGGAGTAATGGCCTCTCCGCTCCTCAATCCTTCAGCTTGTTTCAATTTGTTTGGGTTGGGGCAGTCCTTAACGTAATGAGGTGTTGGGACAGCCTGGAGTGGTTTGCTGTGTGTGCGCGTGTATCGTCGTGTGTTTGTTAGTATGTGTGTGTGTGTGTGTGTGTGTGTGTGTGTGTGTGTGTGTGTGTGTGTGTGTGTGTGTGTGTGTGTGTGTGTGTGTGTGTGTCTGTGTGTGTGTCAGTGAGATAGAGTGCCGTATTCTGATTCAACATCAGAAACACCTTTACCTTGTCAAAGCGCTCTAAATCGTTCCACTCAGAGGACTTTGGCCTGTTAAAAATTGATAAACAAGCAAAACGTGTGCTCACGTAGTATATCAATATTCTACTAACACCCATGCAGACTCAAATAACGACATCCCTACCACAGGTCTCTATGAATAGACATAAGGAACCGCACTTTGAAATACAACAACATCCACCCCTCACATCCTTCCTTCAACACTGGGGCAACTGTGCATCCATTGGCATACACACGTGCTCACACACGCACACACACACACACGTTCCCACATTCGCACACACACACACACACAGACACACACACACGTGCTTACGCACACACACACACGCTCACACACAGACACACACACACACAGACACACACACACACACACACACACACAATCACACACAGACACACACACACACACCCATCGAATACAACACTTCAAGGCCAACTCTTTTTAACTCTTCCCAGTTTCTCTTTCTTCCTGCCATCAGTTTACTCACGAAATAGATCTTGTCATTCCGCGTTATTGATGTATAATGCATTGGCACCGGCGTGCCTATTTCACTTTAATACAATTGAAGTCCCTCTTTAATATTAAGTGCTTTCTGATAGATCTCCGTGACAGAATGAAAGCAGAGCGGAAATGATCAAACGCTCGTTTGTTCCAGGTCATGTCTCCACCGTCGATCTGTCACCGCTGAGCCCCCAGACTCCTCGCCACTCCGAAGCTCACGTCGGCTGGAAGACATCTCTTCCCCCCCGCCCGTCCCTCCACGCGCCACCCCCAAAAAAGAAGCCAAAATGCTCAGTTTCCCCTGCCCCTCCTCCTCCACCACCTCCACCTCTTCCTCCCTGTCCTCCTCCACCTCTGCCTCCTCCTCCTCCACCTCCACCACCTCCTCCTCCCCCTCCTCCTCATTCATTACCTCCATCTCCTCGTCCAACTCCACTTCCACCTCCTCCTCCTCCTCCTCCTCTTCCTCCTCCTCCTTCTCCTCCCCGGTAGTCAAGAGACTTGTCATAATCTGACGTGTATTGCAGTATCCCTAGGCAGTGCGTCGCCCCCCCCCCCCCAATCCCTCTCTCCTCTTTCTAGATCCAACATCCAGACCGGGCTTCGTGTCTTGTCACCTCTTATCTCTCCCATGTTCCGTCAGATCACGGCTGACTCTGGGAAAAAGTCAAAGTCAAAGAGAACAATGAAATGTGGGATTTGCCCGGGTACTGTGATACAAGTTTGAGCAACATACATCACTTTTGTTGGTGGTCCGTTGTCCAATGCAAGTTTTTATGTGTGTGTGGTGTGCGACGTATTTGTGTGTGACTGAAAACCTGAAGATATAGAACGCTGCTATTATGACCCGCACACACGCAAACACACAAATATACCTATTTCTTTACACACACACACTCAAACACTATGACACAAATACACACACACATACAGAAATACACCAATACATGAACACAGGCAAACCCAAATACACACCCAAATACACACACACACACACACACACACACACACACACACACACACACACACACACACACACACACACACACACACACACACACACACACAATCAAACACTTTGACACAAAAACAAACACTACACACACACAGACACACACCGACACACACACACACACAAACACACAAGACACACACACCGACACACACACATACACAGACACACACATTTTGCTGCACATTCTGCTTCCTCCTACTTATCCAGTGTGACAGGCAGATTGCATTCTCTGTACAAAACAGGTGTAGCTACAAGCAGCGAGCTCGTACTTGGTGCTAATAGGGAGTGATATATGTGTAAAAGCGGATGTGCGTATTAAACCACAGGTAGTCCCGTGGCGCAGGCTTGCTGCTCACCGGAGGGATTACAGTTTGTGTCAACATGGCACCTCTCAGGTATTTTTACCATGTGCCTGTGCATGGGATCGCTCATGTGTATGTCATGTTACCATATCCGAAACACTATAATGTGTGTGTTTGTGTGTGCGTGTGTATGTGTGTGTGTGTGTGTGTGTGTGTGTGTGTTTGTGTGTGTGTGTGCGTGTGCGAGCCCCTGTGCGTGTGTGTTCGTGTTACTTTCTTATATTTCATCCATGTAAGATTCCTAAATTAGCCACCGGTTCGTTAGGCAGTAAACATCTACAGACCATACCATTGAGCTTCAACAGACGGCACACAAACACACACACATACACACACATACAGAGCATAAACACACGTACACCACAAAGCCTGTTACCTAATACACTACACGTGTAAAAATGAATGAAAATAAAGTCCCACTACAAATTTGTCAATTGTCTTAATTTATTCTTTCTAGTTTTTCTCTTTCTTTCTTCCCTTCTTTCTCTCTCTCTCTATGTTCCTCGGTATTCCCTGCTGTCTCCCCCCGTCACGTTGTCCTATCTGTGCTGATACCGGGGCCAGACTTAAAAGGAAAACTTAAGGATGAGAGCTTATACACTGTGCCAGATTTTGTTAAATAACCGCGAGATGTTGGTGCCAATTCATCGTTAATTGTCCCTTCTGGCGCGGGCTGTTGAAAGTCCTAGAATGAGCGTAAGCTCAAGATCACTGCGAGTGTTAATCTTCTTATACTTAAGGTATCAGGTTTTCTTTTGATGTCGCTAAACATGTTGACTCCTATCTCGCCACAGAAGGTTATCCAGACATAGCTGGGAGCGAGATGGGGGTAGGCCTGCTTTTCCTCTCCCAGAGATTCCTTCTCCGTGTGTTCATCTGCCTGCCTTCATTATTGCGCTGGAATAAAACAACAGCGTTGTGTGTGCGTGTGTGTGTGTGTGTGTGTGTGTGTGCATGTGTGTCTATGTATGCGTGTGCGTCCTGTGTGTGTGTGTGTGTTCCGGAAGAAAGGGATTGATTCCACTCTATTCTGAGCTAATTGTCATTTCCTTTAGTGCAATTTGGCCAGCTCTTGTATGGTGTAAAATGGCATGATTTATTTTTAATGAGACAAAATCCTATTTCTCAGCCTCGCCAGTATAATAGCCCAAGGTTATATCAGAGAGCCGCTCCGTCGACGGGGCCTCTTTCAGAATCAACATAACAGACAACTCTCTGAAAGGGTAAATTATTTAGGCTCTCATTCATTTCCACCCGGGCCCCGGCGACGGACGGTATAGCGAGAGTCTCCCCTTGGGGGGCGGCGGTGATGACCACCACAGAGCTTCACACTCCCGGTCCCGGAGAACCTCTCCCCGGGGCCGAGGCTGCAGAGTGGGGAAGCCCGGTTGAGGAGCCCTCTCTCAGGGGCCGGCGGTCCCAGGCAGGCCCGGGTCCCCCCCCCTTGGGGTGTTCAGGTGAGGTGATCAATCACCAATGCCTCATGTCAGGTGAGATTCCCCCCGTCAGTCAGTGGCTGCGGCCGGGCCCCTAGGTGATGGGTGATGCCCTGACACAGGGCCGTGGGAGAGGGGCCCCACTCCCACATGTCCCACACATCAATGATCCCCAACACAGGTGAGGATTTGTCACGGGCTGATGGGAGCTCATCTTCGGCTCAGTGTTTTGTTGAGTTTTTTTCTCCCGCGAGTGCTGGTCTTATGTATGCACGTGTATTTTCCATTATGAATGTCTTCGGTGTGTGTTAGTGTATGTGTGTTTGTACGCATGTGTGTGCGCATGTATTTGTGTTTTTACGTGCATTTGTGCGTGTGTGTATGTATGTGCCTGTGCTTGTCTGTAAGGCTGCCTTTGATGCGAGTGTATATATGAGCTTCGCTTTACATTCCACCGTTACCACATCTGGCCTCGTCTGCCTTTTATATTAGCATCATATTAGCATCTGAAAAAGGTTGCTTGAAACGAAACCTCAGCCCAACTGCACACAAACACAAACGTTTTCTCTTACCTCAACCTCCTCCCAAGGCTGAGCAATCAAACGCAAACGTCTGTTGGCCTGGAGGGACTGCTCGAGCGTCTCGGGAGATTTATGGGCGAGAGTTTCAAACTTATTTGTGCGAGTTTGTTATTGGATACAAGACAGGTGGGGACCAAGCAGAGGCATGTTATAGTAATCTGCGTGTTTCCCAATGTATCTCAGGGTATTAGGGTAATAAAAGCCGTGTTTTACTGTAGCTCCACTCATAATTTAGAGGTGTCTGAGCGCGGTGGGCCGGGCAGCGAGCGCTGTGGTCTTGAGGGCCGTGGCTCTGGGGGAAGTCTGGGCGCATTGGAGCCGAGGTGAAACCAGTGTCAGACACAGTTAAAGAGCGGGCCCACCCAGCGGGTCAAGGGGTTCGTCAGGACGGGGACAGGGGGAGTGGACCCGTCACACACAAACATATAAAAAGGGACAAAAATACACTAAATCAGACGTGCAGTAAGTATAGATATTTGTGCTTTTGAATCTTGATTAACCATAGCTGTCCTAGTGGATCTGGTTGAAAATAGTGCAGATATTTTACTGATTGCCAGTCAATCAGTAATCACTAATTAGACCTTGTGAGTTCATCACCTACACCTGCATGTTTAGATGTTTTATTGGTGTAAAACAACCGTTTGCAACCAGTCGCGAGGCTGTGACGGCGATCTTCTGAGAACTCGCCACCAATGGCGTCTTCAGTGGCCACGCCTCTCCCTGGCCAAGCCCCCTCCCCGCAGCCACGTGTACTCTCCGGCGAGTGGCGGCGGCGGGGTGGGAGGCAGAGGCTCCAATGGGCAGACTGGCATCAGTCAAACCCACAGGCTGCCCCCGGGTCACGGCAAAGCTGGCACTTAGAGCTCCAACACACAGACAGCACACACATTATCCAGCTAATGACGGAATTACAGCGCTGACTCACCGTGTAGCGACATGTAAGCGCCGCGAGGATGGCGATAGATTACCGGCCGCAGAAAGCCGGCTACTTTCCCAGGAAAAGCAGCTGTCATTGAGGGAGAGAGAGAGAGAGGAAGGCGAAAAAAAAAAAGACGAGGAGAGAGAGGTGGAGAGACAAAAACGCTAAGCATGGAGGTTTTGGATGAGTGTAATTATGAGTCTATAAAACGCTCAATACTGTCATTATCATTGAGTCATGCGTCCTTACTGGAGAAAAGGCCTCTGTGTTTAGAGCGATGTGTCACTGTGCCCGGGGGGCAGATGGGTAGAGAGAGGCGAGGTTTACGCTGCACGGGAATACGATAGATGGTGTGTCTGTGAAAGGCTGCACTGTCAATAAACATGAATGCCGTATCCAATAGGATGTAATGGATAGTGGTTAGTCAGTATGACTTTGGTGCACGTGTGTGTGTATCTATGATTTGTATATGTGTGAGTTTGAAATCAACATGTGTGTTGCTTAAGTGTCCACAATTGTGGTGTGTTTGTGTGTGTGTGTGTGTGTGTGTGTGTGTGTGTGTGCGTGTTCGAATGTGCATGTGTGTGTCTGTGTCTGCGTGCGTGTGTACGTCTCCATGTGTTTGTCTGTCTGTGCTTGTGTATGTGCACGTGTGCATACGTATCCGTGTGTGCGTGTGTGTTTTTGTGAATGTGTGTGCGAACGTGCTTGTGTGTCTGTGTTTGTGTGATTATACATATCCATGTTTGTGTGTGTGTGAATGTGTATGCGTGCATGCGTGTACGTATCCCTGTCTGTGTGTGTGTGTGCACCTTAAAGTGTCTGAAGCCTAATACCAACAAACTGCACTGCGAGACAGAGCAGAGCGACTGGAGGCCCCTGTGTTGCGGTGACTTTGAATAAACTCTGCGGTCGCTCTGTTTTCATACTCCACTTTCTGCGCCAAGCCTGAAAAGTTCATATTTTCAATGGCAACTGTGAGCGAGCCATAAATTCACAGGGTACTGTATTTTTATCTGCTTCACATAATGAAAGTTCCAGAGGACATAACAGTCCCGGCGAGGGTGGAGAGAGAGAGAGAGAGAGAGAGAGAGAGAGAGAGAGAGAGAGAGAGAGAGAGAGAGAGAGAGAGAGAGAGAGAGTTTGTTGGTGGGTTGTGGTTTTGTGGACAAGAGGAGGGTGCAACTCCATTGAACATGTAACCATTTGGAAAAGTAATGGTAACAAGCATTCACCTGCTAGACTCCCTGCTACAAAATAAAAAGCGGCCCTTTGAACAAACAGTGTGCGCGATCCGCCCGCTGAAACCCAATCGAGCAGAGTCTGAATATTCTCAAGCAAAATGGCTCCAAGTTCAATTACACATTACAAGCAGCATGACAGTTTCCATTGTGCAATCCTCGCTCTAACAAGACTGAGCTAAATCGGCCGGCAGCCCCGTTCACACTGGAGTCAGTGTGCCGAGACAGCAGGGAAGGGCCCGCGACAAGAGGCCCTCTTAACTATTCTATTATGGTAACACATACCTGTTGAGAGGCAGACACCTGAGAGCCAAGGCCAAGGGGCTACAGGTAACTAGTTACCCCTGCCCCCCCCCCCCCCCCCTGCCTCTGCCTCTTCTGTACTTGACTGTTGTCAAACTGTTGTGGTTCTTATG